>NC_083288.1:37351864-37441123 GCF_963506605.1 Zootoca vivipara | reverse complement strand
GGGCTCTTAAATTGATAAAAGTGCCAGGAGTGTCAGCACAGAATGGCTGCCATTCTTCTGTACCAGTGAGAACGTGTGTGTGTGTGTGTCTCTGTCTGTGTGTGTCTGTCTGTCTATATTGATCTATTGTGTGTGTAATAGATCAATATAGACAGACAGACAGACAGACAGACAGACAGACAGACAGACACACACACACACACACACACACACACACACACACAGCTTGAGCCTATTCCAGGAGAATGGATATTATTATTATAATTGTTATATTATTATTGTTGTTGTTTTTTATATTATTATTATTATTATTATTATTATTATTATTATTATTATTATTATATTTCTTTATTTATACCCCGCCCATCTAGCTGGGTTTCCCCAGCCACTCTGGGTGGCTTCCAACAAAATATTAAAATACACTAGTGCGTCAAACATTAAAAGCTTCCCTAAAAAGGGCTACCTTCAGATGTCTTCTGAAAGTAGGAAATGCTGCTGTTTTTTAATCAGTGGGCAATGGGAAGGATACCCTCTTTACTGTTTTGACCTGTTCCTCCTCCCCATCCACGTCCAGCCTGCCTTCTGCTGAACTTTTCCCATCACTTGCAGGAACTGGCAGCATCGGAGCGAGCCAAGAGGCAGGCGCAACAGGAGCGGGACGACCTGGCGGATGAGCTGGCCAATGGGAACAGCGGCAAGTAAGTGGGCGGGGGGCCTTCCAGCCCATTCCCCATGCTCCTTTGATTCTATTGAGCATGCACAACGGATGATGGTGTTTTGTGTGAATGGGAGCAGTAAGGAGCTATTTGGGCCAAGGGACTGCTTAGTTAAGGCACTTAATATGCTCAGCAAGCAGCCAGTGTAGACGTAATGGTTAGCTTTCGAAGGTTGCTCTAGGAGCAGTTAATCTGGATCAGAGCTGCCTCTTCTAGGCTTGCCTTTTAATCTGGAATTGCCATGGTTTGTTCACTCGCTTTGTACAGAGAATTCAGATGACACGGTTGACAAATGATTGCACCTGGTGTTTTTTTCTGTGTTGTACTCATGTCCTTTATTTTCAGCCATGACCTGTTGCAAGTTTTTTCAATTTTATAACGCAGTGGTGGCGCCATGTCCAGTGTGGATAAGCAAAATATTACTGAGATTTTCCAGGGCTAGTGTGCCAAAACTGCCTTTGAAGAAGGGACCTCAATAAGCAATTTCCCCTTTTCAGTTTTTAAGTAAAACAGCAGTGTTTTCTATAAAATGGAGGCAGGGAGCAAGGAGCACACATTAGTTATTGAAGGTTCTCCCCCCCCCCACCCAGAGGAAGGAACTGATTAAGAATCAATTAATGGTTGGTTCATCAGGTAACACCGCCAGTGCCATGTTGAACAGGAAGTGATTAGAACAGGCATGGCCAAACTTGACCCTCCAGCTGTTTTGGGACTACAACTCCCATCATCCCTAGCTAACAGGACCAGTGGTCAGGGAGATGGGAACTGTAGTCCCAAAACAGCTGGAGGGCCAAGTTTGGCCATGCCTGGCTGAAGCCCATTTTAATTTTGCTTCCACCTGATTGCAGAAAAGCAGTGCCTCAGTGGTGCTAAAGGCTCTAACCTAACTGGCGGGATGTTCCTTGGGTGGGCTTCCCTCCAGAGACTTTTCTCTGGTCAACTGCTGCGCCATGGCCCTCACCCCCCCCCAAATTACGTCCCCTCAGGTCTGCTCTTCTGGATGAAAAGCGCCACCTCGAGGCCAGGATCGGTCAGCTGGAGGAAGAGCTGGATGAGGAGCAAAGCAACATGGAGCTCATGAACGACCGATACCGCAAGCTCAGCATGCAGGTGAGTCCCCACCTCCCCTTTTTTGGGAGCAGGCTCTCTTACGGCCTGTGCTCCCTGGCCCCGTGGCTCTGGAACCTCCTCCTGACACACATGCACACATCCCATCTCCCGTGTCCTCTTCTGCAGGTGGAAACGCTCACCACGGAGCTGGCAGCGGAGCGCAGCTTCTCGCAGAAGGCCGAGAACGCCCGGCAGCAGCTGGAGCGCCAGAACAAAGACCTGAGGGCCAAGCTGGGAGAGATGGACTCCTCCGTCAAGTCGAAGTACAAGATGGCCATCGCAACCCTGGAGTCCAAGGTGGCCCAGTTGGAGGAGCAGTTGGAGCAGGAGTCCAGGTAGAGCCCTGGGAGCCAAGGTGGCCAATACACCCACACAAACATCCGCACACCCAGTGCTTTGAGCTGGTGTGGTCCTGAGTGGTTAGAGCGCTGGACAGAGTGCAAAATGAGACAAGGAGCCTGTATGCTCCTTCCCCCCCCCACCTTATGACAAACAGCTTTAGATTGGACACATTTATTGTTCATTTATTTATTACATTTATATATCACCTTGATATACACTCCAGGTGGTGTACATGGTTCTCCGCTCCTCATTTCATCCCCATAACAACCCTGTGAGGTAGGTTAGGCTAAGAGGCAGCGAGCTCCATGGGGGATTTGAACCCTGGTCTCCCAGTCCTAGTCTTTTAACTGTTAAACCAGACTGACACTAAATAGATTTAGGCTGGATAAACAGCACGAAAGGGGGTGTTTTAAACTCCCCCTTTGTTCAGCACCACTCTCCTGCAGCCCCATTGAATAACAAACAAGACAAAAAAACGAGTGGGAGATCTCCTGGTGTCTCTTCTAACATGGCCTGCATTGATGTGTCCCGGGTTCAAATCTCCACCTGACTGCAAAGCTTGCCAAGTCAGCTAATGTGACTCAGCTCAAGGGTTGCTGTAAGGATAAGGTTGGGGGAACACCACATATAACAACACCTTGACCTCTTTGAAAGAAGGATGGAATAAAAGTGTAGTGTTAATACACACACAAAATGTATCGTGCATATATACTGCTCTCACATGGACTTCCAGTATTCTCCCACCTAGTTTACTGAATAAAATTTCACCCTGCTTATTTCTAGGGGTGGGGCAACATCAGAGGTTCCCAGGCCATTAATTAGGGCTCTCCTCCACATTTTCCATTAAAAAAATAAAATAAATTCTCTGATTTGCACAAACTGCATATCTTTCTTTATCTTGCTAGCTATGTTGCAGGGAGAGCTATGGGGAAAACTCTTATAGTGAAGACTAGGACCATGAGTGAATTTGCAGTGGGAATGGACAAATAAACATTAAGAATTAATTTCTTCAAAATAGAGGTGGCCACTTTGAGCATGCTTATCAAAAAGAATGAGCAGATGTTGGCATGTAGAACAGCCCTAAGGAACGTGTCATCATATCTAATCTCCCCAGGAATGGATACAGCTGGGGAAATAGCCTAACCTAGATAAAGGCACCCCAGCTTCCCCCTAAGCAATGCTGGGTCCAGGAACACCCCCAGGCTAAATAATAACTCTTTCCCACCCCCACCCACCCTGATTCCTTTCTATATTTTCTGGGTTTTTTTAAGGGAGAGGATTCTATCAGGGAAACTTGTGCGGAGGGCAGAGAAGAAACTCAAGGAGGTGATTCTGCAAGTGGATGAAGAGAGGAGGAACGCAGATCAGTACAAAGATCAGGTATGGCCAAGACGTCTGTGTCCCCCACTCACCCCTCATTTTGAGCCCTGGGGCATATTTTCAGTGCTTGGGACTCATCTTTCAGAAAGGTTGAAGAAATAGTCAATGAAACCTCTGAGCATGAGCCAAACACCTGCCCTCACCATTTATAAGTTTTCCAGGGCAAGGCTTGCAACTTCAGGGCACGCTTGAACCCTGCCATCTTTTTCCTTTGCACTAGATTTTTAGGCTGCTCTGCACGGACCTATTTTTCAGATGCATACTGTTTTATTTAGCCTTTGTTTTTCTTCCTTTTCAAAAAATCTTCCTTCCTTTGAAGGCAAAAAAAAAATTAGTTCCCTAAAAATAAACATTTAGAAATTAAGCAGCCACACAGTATTTAAAACACTTCCCCCCACGTCCTGCATCTTGACCTCAGTGACTTTGTTTGATTAAGTCAGAAAAACAGGCAGGTGAGATGGTGGCTCAGTAGCCGTATTGAGTTTAACACACGTTGAGCTGCCTGGAAGATTTGCTTGCCTTGAGGATCCAGTTTTCTGCTCACCTTAGACCTCACCCTCTCTGTTTTCTGGCAGGTTGAAAAGAGCCACCTGCGGCTAAAACAACTCAAGCGGCAGCTCGAAGAGGCGGAAGAGGAGGCCTCGCGGGCCAACGCCAGCCGCCGCCGCATGCAGCGCGAACTCGAAGACGTCACCGAGTCAGCAGAGTCCATGAACCGCGAGGTGACCAGCCTACGGAATCGTCTCAGGTGAGCAAGGTTATTATGGACGAGCGGTGGCTTGGCCCAGGTGGAATCCGGGTGCCGGACATGTCTTCAAGATTCAGACCCTCCACCCTGTGCCTTGTGACTAGTTCCTAGCCCTAGGAATGTAGGAGGCCTTAGACCAATGGCCCATCTTGCTCATCATTGCCTTCACTGGTGGGATGTGCCTCTCCAGGGTTTCAGGCCATCTGGGGATGTCCGGGATTGAATTTGAGACCTTCTGCAGATGCTGTGATCTCAATATAGGGCCCTCAACACAGCTAGTTGAGGGTAGATTGCCCTGGCCTTGTATGTCCCCCATGTCTTCCTGTCCCCCATGCCCTTAGACGCTCCCCTTTTTGTCTCTCTTTCTTTTTCTGTTCATATATCCATAATCCCTAGACCTGGATTAAACATGATGCTAAATATGCTACGGAAAATAGCTTCAGGTAGGGTTGCCACATTTCAAAAAGTGAAATTTGCCAAAACCTACATTGCCGATACAGAGAATGTCCAGATTCTCCCAAACATTTCAGCGATTTTTCTGCCCAGATACTGTTTGCAAGGGCTGAATACCGGCTATGCCCAGGAAATTCTGGACATATGGCAGCCCTGGCTTCAGGTAAATGTTTATCCCAGTCATGACCATAGAGAGACAGAATGGCTAGAGTGGCACTCACACAGCCTGGGAAAATGAGAATCTGCTGTTGGCCACGATTGTCTCTGTGGGGGTGCCCAGTGCATTGTTCCATCCCTTGGCATCTCAGCATAGGTTGCCTTGGAAATTAGATGAGAAAACCAATGCAGAAAGTCTCCCCTACACGCCCACACAAAACAGATCCACACTGGATAACTAGAACCTTTAGAATATGCCTGCACTAGAAAAACATGCAGTTATTTTAAACGGTTCAGGCCTCACTCGCTCCACTCCGCAGGCAGGCTCCTTCTGCTGCTCCCTGGCACAAGAGGTGGGGAACTGGAGCCAGACAGTGGCCTGGATATTTGATTTCCTGTAGGCCAGGTTTTATACTTGTTTTAAATAATGTTAAATCAATTAGGTGAAATCCTTTTTTCTGCTTTGCAGAGACAGCACAGGTTTCAGTACCACCTCCCTCTTGGGGGGGCGGACTCAGAACCCCATTCCAAAGCAGCGGTAGATAGAGAACCCGGAAGCTACAGTCTTGCAGCCTTCACTTCCCAATATCTCAGCATTTTCAGCCCCCTCATTACAGTTGTGTTTCCAAGCACAAATCCCAATTAGTCCCCGGTTCTTCACCACGGGAACCTAGGGAACCCAACTCGCTTCCCCATCCTGTTTATACCTTTTTCTGAAACTTTCCCGTCTCTTTCCATGTGTAGTTCTTTCCAGATCATCCGTTCATGCTTGCACCTCTCTCTTTCCTTTTTTTCTTTGTCTCTGTTTACATCCCATCTTTTTCTCGGCCCAACAGCAAGTTAGAGCGCCGGGAGCGGAAGTACGTTCTCACTCCCCTTTCTGCATGTGTGTGCTGTGCAGTTTCGGAGTGTGTGTGTGTGTGTGCCCACGCATGTGCAGTTGCCGCACAGAAGCTCCTGGCTTCCCCTCTCCTGGTTAAAGGCTGGAACAGATTTGACTTGGGAGATCCGCATTCTGATTTCCTCCCTTCTGCTGTGCACACACCATGTCACTCCCCCCCTCCAAAGAATCCTGGGAACTGTAGGGTGTTAAAAAAAAAAAGACTGCTGGGAATTGTAGCTCGTCTGAGAGCAAACTAGAGTCCCCAGGATTCGTTGTGGAGAAGCAATGTGCTTTAAATGTGCAGTGTGCGTCCTACTCTTGACATTTGATTTTTGTGTGTGTGATGTGGCCATAACTGCCTTTTTGCCCACCCCTCCAGCAATACTTAATAGCATGTTGTGAGCAGGAGGAGGGGGGGAGCTGTAAAACAGGGAAGAGCTGAGCACCAGCTCTCTCAGTTGTTGTTGGGAAATCTGACCCTGGATCTCGCCCTGCCATGCCTGTTTCTGCCCTGATGGCTGCTATAGAGAGGAGGGCAGGAGTGCTTGCTGACATCCCTGGCAACTTTTGACTCTCAGTTAAGGGAGCACTTTTAGCTGGAGGGGGTGTGGGCAGGGGAGTGCTTCTACTGTGAAGGTGCTTGCTATGGACGTGAGCTTCCAGCTGCCCCCGTCCCAGGAAGAGGGGGGACAGGAAAAAGCCCCCAGTAAGGCTGGTGCTTCTCTCTTCCTGTCTGCTTCATGCTCTGTAGGCAAGGTGTGCTTGTTGTAATCTCGGTAGGCTCACTCGATGTCCTGGGCAGCATTTAGCAGGTGGTGCTGATGCCAGTAGATAATTTAGAAAGCCTCTCGGCAGAATCCAAGCACACTTGCGCTTGCCCCAAAGGGAAGCGCCGCCGTTTCTTAGCAAGGATGCTCCGGGGACGCAGGCAGTGGTGAAACTGTTGCCCTGTCCCTTGCATCTCTACGGCGCAAGCTCAGCATGGACCATTCTGAGTGGCAGCTTTGGCACAGATTTCAGTGGGCCAATCGGGGCAGCATTGGGAGTGTGTGTACTAGGCAAGGAGCTTGCCACTTCTGCAGGCTTACCAGGAGCAAAATAAACAGGGATCAGGAGAGGCTCCCGGTTTCTGGAAGGCCACTAGGCAGTGTGGCCATAGAAATGTTTGCTGGAGGGGAGAAGCTTGAGTTGCGCCAGAACAGGAATAGGGGGCAGTGGCCCTCCTGATGTTGTTTGGGCTGCAGCTCCCATAATCCCTGACCATTGGCCATGCCGGCTGGGCCTGATGGTGCTTGGCAGCCCAATAACATCTCTCAGTGCCTGCACTAGGGCATTTGCCAATCCCAGCTTAGGGAGTTGAGCACCTGGGAGCATGGCTAGCTTTTGTGGGGTGGGGGTGGGAGTTGATACTCAAATGCCCGCTGCGGTGCCAATACGGATTCGCTTTTCCCTCTTCATCGCAGACGCACCCCTCTGAGCTTCACCACCCGAACCGTGCGGCAGGTGTTCCGCCTCGATGGCGTCTCAGACGAGGAGACCGAAGACCCGGAGAGCGACTCTCCGTCTGCAAACCACCAGCCTCCCATGCCCCTGACGCCCTCTCAGGGGCAGCAGCCGGCACCCCCTGCGGAGCCAGCCCAGACTGAATGAGGCAGGGATTTCAGAACCCAAGGGGGTGGGGGGGTGGGTCTCAAGACCAGGGACGGGGAGTAGGAACCCCAACCTTGCTACACTGTCTGACATGTATACACACACAAAAAAGGAACCCCCTCCCTACACTTGCCCCCACCCTCCGGCTTCTCTTTCAAGGGTCTCCCAGCTCTCCTATCAGGCTGCACTTTAATATCAACCACCCCTGAGGGGTGGGAAATCTGGGAGGAGGGAGTTTCGGGGGTCAGGATCTTAACTATATCCCTTTAAAAAGAAAATGGGAAATCCAACTCTCAAATAGCCATTGCTTTTCCTGCACCTTCTCTCCCTCCCCCCATCCAAGTGTCTTCTTTCTCTTCTCTCCTCCCAGCTCTAGTACTGTTATATATAAAGAACTCCTTGCCCACTACTAAGGAGAAATATACATATCAAAGGTCGGGCATCAAAGTGGCAAATGTACACAGACTGGGGTGGGGAAGGGATGGCCCTCTCAAGCGATGCAGCTCTGCTTCTTGGGTTTCATCCAAGCCCTGGTTGGAGACAGCTGCTTTCTTGCAGGGAGACCCTTTGCTCTCAGCGCTGAGGGGCAGCTGTGTCGGGTCTCCTCTCCTTGCCTTCCCATTTCCCGTCTTCCCAGGGGGGTGATGGGGGGAGCTGTAGGAGTCCTTTGGATGCCTTCACATGAAGGATACACGTGGAGATTTTTTTTATCATCTCTGGAAGGCGGCTTCTCTCCAGCACACTTTACTCTCTGGACCTCCCACCTGCCCAGACTATGGGCAAAGGAAGATGCGTAATGAACTGGAAACCATTCATCTCAGCCTGCCTTCTCTCGTTTTGGACTGGGATCTGGATCTCGCCCTCTCTGCATATCATTGTCAGCAGCCAAGAGCACTTTGATCTCCTCCTCCTCCTCTTGCCACCATCCCTAAACCTGCTGTGGTGATGAGTTATGTGAGGAAGCCAGGATTTGCAAACCCTGTAGATTCAATAGCAAAGACAGGCCACAAGCTGGCCAGAACTCAAATTCTGTGCAGTCAGGCAAGCTGGCCAGTTTCATCTTGCCTGATTGCACGTGTGTGTGTAATTCTGCTATGTACCATGCACAGAATTTGAGTTCTGAGGACTCTCTGCATTCCCTCTTTTTTTCCTTCCTCCAATCCAATAGAGGGGGAAAGAACAAGCCAAGTTGCTGGTCCTTGTGTGAGTTGTGGATAGACATTCAAAAACTTCCAGAAACCTCTGGTGTTCAGAGGCGGCTGCATTTGTGCCCTCTTAGCTACTGGCTTGCCTTTGCTTTTGCACCTGATAATTCTTACTATTCTTATACCCCAGATGCTTGAGACAGGTAGTTGAGTTAACAATGCAAAATATGCCTACATGCAGAAATCATATTGATTTACTTAAGGGATTTGAACTCTGGTGCAGAAGCTGTGGGTTAGCACAAAGAATGAAGAAAGTGCTAACAGTAACAAGCAGCTGCTTCCAAACTGTCCTCATTCCTCTTTTGCTGAAACACCAGGATATGCTTTTGGTATTTGGGGGGGAGGGGGGGTCATCTACCCCCAAATCCTACTGGGTGCGTCTGTGAACCTGGGTTCACAAGCAGGTTCACTGGTTTGCAATGAATTCTGATCCTCGCTCACCTTCACCTGTTTTAGGAGCAACAACTTGGCTTTTCTCTCTCTCGGAAGTCTTGGCACTGCTTATCACCACTACGCAGGGCCAGTTCATACACAGCCATGCCTGAAAAGTGCACGAGCATTGGTTGCCACGGTTGCAAATCGGAGTTTTGACCGCTTCCACGTATGAACATACAGATAGCGTGTGAAGCAGTCCTCATCTCAAGGTGCAACAGGCAATTATAAAGGGGCTCTTTTCTTTTTTTGCTCACTTTAGTTTAATTCCTTAGCAATGGTGCACAAAGGAGCTCCTCCCCTTATTCAGTTGGGCAAGGCTCTGACAATGAGCTGTCTTTTGCCGGTTTGCCCCAAATGTGAGAAGGTGCAACCTGATTCTATGCATGTCTACTCAGAAGCAAGGCCCACTGTGTTCAAGGGGTATTACTCCCAGGTAAGTGCCCGTAGGGTTTCAAGCTTAGTAATATAAAGCACTTTTAAGTATATGCAAAGGGTTTTACATTTGGGCGCTATAACCTTCCAGCAGATTGACTTCACCCCCAAAGGTGTTCCCCATTGTCTCCCGAGGCAGACGGATGCCAACAATTTACATCCATTACTTTGGAATAGATCCATTGTGCACCTTATATAGCAGATGGGCAGAGTGAGACCAAAAAAATAATAATACAGCTTGTTCCTGCACCTAAGATGTGTGGAGAACCTTTAGCACCCTCCAGATGTTGATATACTACATTTCCCATCATTCCTGGAAGTTTTACTTAAGCAACATCTGGAGGGGAGGGCAAAGGTTCCCCATGCCTGCCTTGTTAAGGAGTTCAAAATGAAGGGTTTGCAAATCCTCACTTGGACTCAAAATATAAACATCCACTTGTGCCTGGTCCTAAGGCTCCAGGAACTGGCACTGGGGGTGGGGTGGGGGCTGTCTTTCTAAATATATATATATATGAATATATTTTTTTTGCATGGTGGTTTCTTGTCTTAATTTGTTCTAATTCTGTATTATTATTTGTTTCTAACAAAAGCATTTTATTCCAAGCGACTTGATTTTGTTGTTTTCTCAAACCCAGGGGGTTTGCATTTTTTATTTTATTTTAAATCTTTTTGCCCCCCCCCCTTCTCCCCACCCTACCATTGCTGACTTGGATCTGTTTGGAGTTTCTTATCCTGATGTAAAGGGCCATAGCAATTATCCTGCTCCTTTTTTGTTAAAAAAAAGAAAGAGAAAAAAAAGAATACTTTTTAAGAAAAAGTATGTCTTCTATTAAAAGTTCATCTCGAATTACCAGTCTTCTGTGTGAAATATTATTTGTTTTTGTTAAAATAATTTTTTTTGGGGGGGGGGGTTGTTGATGCCACGCTGCTACATATTGCCAAAGATCTTGACCACAAGGGTGGAATTCTGGAGCTGTGTATTTCTGGGGGTAACTTTCAACTGTGCAAATACAGTCGGCTGCCCATTCCTGTAGTGTCTGGGTTGCCAGACAGCCAAGCCTGGCGGCAGGGGTGGGGAAGTGGTAATTGTGGTGTGTTTTTGTACAGCAGGTCAGATTCTATCTACCGGTAGTCTTTTGGCATCTCTCCAGGGAACTTGGGTTGAGAGAGTACAGTATTTCACATCACTGGATCCTTTTAACTGTGTGCGCCAAAAACTGAGCTTCAGAGACCATGGGCCACATTCACAGAATCATAGAGTTGGAAGGAACCCCCAAGGGTCACCCAGTCCAACCGCCTTTTGTGCTGGTCTCTGTCCCCCTGGCCATTTCAAAAACATGCCAGGCTGCAACAGTGGACTTGACCCCTGGCAGCTCCATCTCCATCGTTCGCAGGGACCAGAATTATTTCACAAACGAACCCACTCCCTACCATTTCAGGGTATATCCTCAACCAGCAGCTATTTGCTGTTTGCGTTAATTTTGGGAGATCTAATGGTTGCTCACTGCTCCCTTTTCAGCTAGGGTTGATTTGGCTCTCATTTTAAATGGAGAATTAGTTAAACTGAGTGACAAGCCAGGAAATAAATGCCCTGCTCTCTCTGACCAAACATCATAGGAACATAGAAACTGACTCAGTATAAGTCAGAGCCATCTAGCTCATTATTGTTTACAGCGGTGTCCCCTGTCAGTCGTGATCCCACAGTAACCCAGAAATGAGTGATCTGTGTATGGGCGTAGCCGGGGGGGGGGCAGCTGCCCCGCTAGATCAAGTAAAACAATAGAAATACTGAACTAGCTGACCAATCACGTCGGTTCTGCCCCCCAACTAAGTCTTGTCCCCCCCCTTAAAAAAAACACGACCCGTAACCATTGACTGTGCTGCTGGTGCTGATGGGAGTCCCGCAACATCCGGGAGCATGTGCAGAATAACTGCAGTCAGTCCCTGGAAACGGGTGGGTTGCTGAGCTTCTAACGGCGCACGAGCCCCAGCACCTTTTAAGAAACAAAACACTCGCCAATTCCCAAAGGAGGAGATGCACGTGCTCTTAATGCAGCTCTTAATTCGGGACTTTGGAACGCCGAGTTGCATTTTGGCCGCGCGTGGAACGCGAGAAGGAGCGACGCCATTGGCTGGAAGGGGGGAAAAGGCTTCCGGGACGCCGAAACATCCCTTCGGCCCGCGTCAGGCCATTGGCTCGCAGCTGTTCTATAGGCGGGGCTCCGAGGGTTACAGATCCCACTTCTGATTGGCTGGCACCTCGAAGTGTCGCAATTGGAGATCAGAGGAGGTGAGTCCCGGGGGAAAGCGTTGTATGGGCGCCTGAGAAAGGGGGCCTAATGGGTGCGGGACTCTTGACGGGCCTGACCCGTGTTCGCAGCCGCCATGTTTCTGCCTTGTAAACGTTCGTGTGAAACGGTGGCTGGAGACTGAGGAGGGTCTGTATCTCTCACCCCTTGCACGGGATTGTGTGAACGGCCCGAGCTGCGAGCTGCCATGTCGCTTTCCAACCCTTATAGCTGAAATTCCAGGCACATTTATCTAGGGGTAAGACCCACTGAAGTCAGCAAGGTTTACTAAGCAGTAAACTTGTCAGATTTGGAGACCTTGCTCCCCAAACCTCGCTTTTTGAGGTAAAAGAGCCACTTTCTGTGGTAAAAGAAGGATAGAATCGTAGAGTTGGAAGAGACCACAAGGGCCATCCAGTCCAACCCCCTGCCGAGCAGGAAACGCCATCAAAGCATTCTTGACATATGCCTGTCAAGCCTCTGCTTAAAGACCTCCGAAGGAGACTCCACCACACTCCTTGGTAGCAAATTCCACTGCCGAACAGCTCTTACTGTCAGGAAGTTCTTCCTAATGTTTAGGTGGAATCTTCTTTCTTGCAGTTTGAATCCATTGCTCCGTGTCCGCTTCTGTGGAGCAGCAGAAAACAACCTTTCTCCCTCCTCTATATGACATCCTTTTATATATTTGAACATGGCTATCATATCACCCCTTAACCTTCTCTTATCCAGGCTAAACATACCCAGCTCCCTAAGCCGTTCCTCATAAGGCATCGTTTCCAGGCCTTTGGCCATTTTGGTTGCCCTCTTCTGGACACGTTCCAGCTTGTCAGTATCCTTGAACTGTGGTGCCCAGAACTGGACACAGTACTCCAGGTGAAGTCTGACCAGAGCAGAATACAGTGGTACTATTACTTCCCTTGATCTAGATGCTATACTCCTATTGATGCAACCCAGAATTGCATTGGCTTTTTTAGCTGCTGCATCACACTGCTGACTCATGTCAAGTTTGTGGTCTACCAAGACTCCTAGATCCTTTTCACATGTACTGCTCTCAAGCCAGGTGTCACCCATCCTGGATGCGTGTTTAAAAACAAATTTGGAATAGCTACTCCTCCACCCCAGCAAGAACACGTGTTGCTACTTTACACTGTGTAAAGGGATGCTAATTTTGTTTTATTTGGGGCATTTCTTTGTTCCCCTCCAATTAAAAAAGAAAAAGGCCCCAGTTTACAACATATCAAGAAACAATAAAACAACAGAAATCCAAGCTACAATGAAAGTTGAAGGCAGCACCTTTAAAAAAAAACCTACCTGGCTAAAATTCATCATAGTGTTGGGAGAAAAACAGCCTTGGATTAATGCCTAAAACAAAGACATTTATGCTGGCAGCAGGTGAACCTCCTTGAAAGTAATGCAATTGCAAAAGTCTTCCCCCAAGACTTCAAGCATGCTTCCTCAAGATGGCAGGGGTTCCTGGAAGTAAAATGGCAAAAAGTGGGTCTTATTGTATTGGGAAGCTGATACAAGAGGAAAACTTGGGCAGCCATAGCTCAGTGGTAGAACAGCTGCCTTGCATGCAGAAGGTGTGCCGAAAATATCTTCCAGGGAGTATCTTATCTCAGATGAACCCACCCACAGGTAAAATGCATCCTGGTTGCTATGGAAAAAAGGAAGGACAAAGTACAGAGATTCCAAGGTCTAGAAAATGAGACAGAAGCAGGAAAAGTTCACGAGCGGGAAGGGGGGAAACAGCAGCTCTCCAGGACCTCAGGAAATTCCTATTGCCTGGTGTCCAAACAACTCATCAGTCACAGCTCTGACTTGTTTTGTTGGCTAAATACACAGAAATGCAGGAGCAACCAGGTTGGCTTACCTCATAGAAATCACTTCAATGAGAACCTGCATCTTTTGCTTCGTAACTTATTGTTATGAAGGCTAGAGACTTCCCTAAAACAGGTCACCACCACCTGGAGTTAGGGAAGCAGGTTCTTTTGTGTTTTTCCTCTGCTTGTATCTTTTTATCTTAAGAGAAGTCAAAAGAAGTGATTCACTTTTAGGAGGGTGAAATAAATAAAGCCTGGCATCCCATAGGGTCCGTTTTTCTACTTCTAGAGGTGATTTTAAAAAGAGAAAAGGAAAAAAAAAGCTGAGCTACTACAACTAACCCCCAAAGTTATGCTATAAATTATTTTTTGCACTAGCCTAAGAGGATCATGTTTATTTGAAATGGTCTATTATTATTATTTATTAGAATTTATATACCACCCTATATGCGGGGGTCTCAGGGCGGTTCACAGAATAAAATCAGGATATAAAACCACAAAATACATAATAAAAATAAAAAGAACAACCCAATAATGCTGTTTTCCTGAAGTTTGAAGCAGCTTATGAAATAAAAGCAATACATTACATTCCCACCCCAAATCCCAAAACAAATACCTTAAAATAGCAGAACAGCCATAAAACAGTGTCTGAGCACCTAAAGGCCAATCCTTCCTTTTTAAAAATAAATGGAAAAAGAGCTTTGAACTTCGGTGAAAATTTTCTTATGTCCCATATCCAGTGTGCCCCTTACCTCATGCCCACCCCCAAAATTTTCTCCAGCCAGCCCAACTTCTACAATGCTGGACAACTAGCACATTGGCTGTTACTCTGTATTCTCAGTTTCCCACAAGCAAACATTGTTTGCGTGATGAGGTCTCTTGGAGCCCTCTATGCAGCCTTTTGAGTTTTTGTTACTGGTTCTTTTTTTTAATAATAATTTTTATTCAATTTTCCAAATAATCAAAACACAAAACACACAAACATACACAAAAATAAAACTTATTAATTACATCATATATTCCTCATCTAATCTCCTTTTGCTCTGCCAAGCTGTGACTTCCCTCCCTCCCTCCATACGGCTTTATTATTTCACTCTTATCCTCGCAGTTTTTTTTTGCAAACTCAGTCCAATTTCGTAGGATTTATTTCAGTCCTGCATGTGTCTTTAAACTTGTACAGTTTTTCTCCATATAGTCAATGAATTTACTCCATTCTCTCTGGAACTTTGTCTCTCCCTGGTTTCGGATCCCACAGGTCAACTTTGCCAGTTCAGCATAGTCCATCATTTTTGTCTTGTCACTCCTCATTAGTCGGTACATCCTGCATTTTCCACTTTGGGGCTAGTAAAGTTCTCGCCGCGGTTGTGGCATACTGTACATAAATAGTCTCTGATCCCCCTTAGCAATCTCATCGCCCATTAGTCCCAATAAGAACGCTTCGGGTTTTTTGGTAAAAGTGTAATTAAATGTCTTTTTCAACTCATTATATAAGATTTCCCAAAAAATTTTTACTGTCTCGCATGTCCGCCACATATGATAAAATTGTCCATCTTTCTCTTTACATTTCCAGCATACTTTACTACTCATCCGATACATCTTAGCTAATTTTACTGGTGTTAAATACCATCTATACATCATTTTCATGACATTTTCTTTCAGGGCGGTACATGCAATAAATTTCATCGTTTCATTCCAAAGTTTCAACCACGTGTCATATTCAATATTATGCCCAAAATCTTTGGCCCATTTTATCATCACCTCCTTAGTCATTTCATCTTTAGTATACTATTCTAACAGAAAATTATACATTTTTGACAACAGTTTCACTCTGCCTTCCAGAGTTTTTGTTACTGGTTCAAGGTGCAAGTCAGGGACTGGAGAGAGTTCACAGTGGGCAGCCACTAGCCAAGATCAGGGGCCCTGAAATCATATAAAACAGCAACGGGAAGCCTATAGCCTTCCAGGTGTTGCTGGACTACAACTCCCATCACTCTTGGCTGTTGGCCATGCCGGCTGGGGCTGATGGGAGCTGAAGTCCGGCAATCTGGAGCTGAGTCCCAGGCTCTCCATTTGTGGCGTAGAGTAAGCATGAGGTGGGTGTTGCTGGGGAGTGTTCACATTGATGAACATGCATTGGCCTACTTAGGTGGCAGGTAACAGTTAGCTAGGGCTTGAGGCAGAAATAATAGGGTCAAGGATTGTTACCCAAGGTTTATCTTCCGTCTGTGGAAGCCCAAAGGGCTGCTCTCGTGCCCAGTGTCTTCTTCACAACCTAAGGCAAGGTTTGATATTGCAAAGGCTTCTGGGACACAGTCTCTGTTTTGTGCGAGGAGTGAGCCACACCGCAAGCAGCAAATATGCTGGAGCAGAGCTTTCGTTTCCTCCTCTTGGTGTCTGGTCCTTGGCAGCTTCCTGTCTGGGTGGGCAAGAGGAGAAGCTTGTACAGTATGGGTTATCCTTTCTTGACCAGCAGAGGGCACCCACCTCCCTCCTCCTGCTTTGGAGGGGGGGATCATAAATTGCAGTGCTTGGACATAGCTAATTTATGAGGCGATTTGGCTGGCCTTTAGTGACCCACTTTCTCTCAGGCTTTAAGCTACGTCACCATGTGAAGATGCCATGAAAGGTGGATAAACGGAGACCTTAACTGAGCATTTAAAAAATACCGTATACGATAATTTTGAAGAATAGGCACGTTTTTAAAAACTGCCATATGAGCACATTTTTCTCTCAGATTCGTCATTCCTTCTTTCTTCCCCCCCCCTCTCTCTGAAGCAGGAACATCTGCTAATGTTCCCTCTTCCACACAACTGCAAAAAATTGGGGTGGGGTAGAGCCTTTGCATCCAATTACCCTACTTGGAAGGGTAGGAATTTATTCTTTGCGTTCAGCCAGCTGCCACAATTGGGAAACCCACCAGAAAGACAGCAATTCTCCCTGCTTGCGATTCCCAGCAATGGGTGTTCAGATGGCAGTGGAGGTAGAATATAATTATTGATTTGATGTGTGTTTGTGTTTGTTTGTGTGTGTGTGTAGATTAGGGATGGAAGGATCTGCCCAATTTTTGTGTATTTCCAGTACTGAAATGGGATTGTTTTGTGACAAGGAAAGCAATGGAGAAATGCACTGGAAAATGTAGGACAACATACCTTCCAACATTTCTCCACTGAAAATAGGGACATCTTACTCCATCATCATCATCATCATCATCATCATCATCATCATGTCATTTATACACTGCCCATCTGACTAGGTTGCCCCAGCCACTCTGAGCAACTTCCAACAATATATAAAAACATATTTAAACATAAAAAAGCTTCCCTACACAGGGCTGCCTTCAGACGTCTTCTAAAGGTTGTATCACCTTGGCTTGGGGATCGCATAACTCCCTACCCTCTGACATTTCTCCGATGAAAATAAGGACGTCCTAAGGGAAAGTGGGGCATTCTGGGATCAAAACAGAAACCAGGAAGGTTTCTATAAATCCAGGACTGTCCCTGGAATATAGGGACACTTGGAGGGTCTGGGATAACAGTTGCTTGATGTAGCATTGTGTAACCTCACCGCAAGCGCATTGGAAGAAATGCTGAATAAATAGCCAATATCATCTAACCTCCCTGCAAAGAAACCTGGATCAATGCTCCATAAACAAATTGTCTGGAAGCAGCTTCCATCTGCTCTATTTTCTACATGTTGGCCCTTCAGATATTTGGAGACCGCTCCAGTCTAAAATTGGCCATTTTTCATTCTACTCTGCAGGATCACTCAAAATTCAGTATATTAGGTTTGCTTGAGATTAAGGCAACAAACATTTTCCAGTGGCATGCAAATGCAAAACACATTTTCTGATCTTATTAGACCCATAGCCTACTTTCGAAAAGGAAAGGGGGGTGGGGAGACCATCTTCTCTAAAGGGTACCAGAGTAAAATGTAAAATCCTAAAACACAAGCAAATATTTATATCAAAATGTCCAGAAGTAACTTCCAGGCTCTTCCCCTTTACTGTCTCTCAGCTTGAAAATGTCAGTGATTCGACTCGGAAAAGTGGTCCCCAAAACCAGCATCCTCTTCCTGTGTGACTTGCAAGAGAAATTTCGGACGAATATCAGCTACTTCCCTCAGATTGTATCTGTGGCAGCTCGGATGCTAAAGGTAAAAGTTGTGTAGTGAAGAGGCTTGCTGGGCTTTGAGAAACAGGTGAGGGACGTGGATGGGGAGGGGAGGAGGCAAGGCAAGGCAAGGCAGTTAATTCTATTAATTGGCAAGGTTGGCTAACATCGATTAAAAGGAAGAAAGATTTTGGCCTCTCTTTTTTAAAAAATAATTTTTATTGGAATTTTATTTACAACATAACACAACCCCCCCACCCCAATACACAAATCCACCCTCATTAATCATGAACATAACATACAGTGAGTATAACATACAACAATACAAACAACCAAATAAAAGACTTCCTTTATCCTGTATCTGGCCTCCTTGTTGACTTCTTATAAACTGTTTCCTTTAAGAATAATTATTAAGATTTTCCCAATTATAACTTAAATTTCCACAAAGTCTCTGGCAGACATTAATTGAAACAAGTCCAGGTATGTATTTTAGGGCACTGTTTTGTGAAGTATTCTCTGCATTTTCCCCATGCTTTTTGAAACTCTTGTCTAGTGTGATCTCTAATTGCCTCTGTTAATCTAGCCAGTTCAATATTAACATTTTATCTTGCCATTCTTTTTTTGTTGGCACTTTCTTTTTTCCAGTTTTTAGCAATTAGGATCCTTGCCGCTCCTGAGGCATAGAGGAATATTTTCTGATCTCTTGCTATACCTGTGTCAGTTATCCCTAGTAGAAAAGCTTCTGTATTTTTCATAAAGTTATACTTAAACATTTTTTTAAGCTCGTTATACACTGTGTTCCAGAAGTTTTTGATTTTTTTCACAGGTCCACCAAACATGTTTAAGTGTCCCCTCTGTTTTACCACACCTCCAGCACAGATTTGTTTTTGTCTTATACATTTTAGCTATATTGGTAGGTGTTAAGTACCATCTATAAAACATCTTGATTAGGTTTCCCCTCAATACTTCATAGGCTGTAAATTTCCAGTTCTTTCTCCATAGTTCTTCCCATGCTGTTAAGTTAATGGTTTTCCCAATATCTAAAGCCCACTTGATCATTACCTCCGTGACCTGTTCGTCTTTGACCTCCCACCCCAATAATGTATCAGTTTTTGGCCTCTTAAGACCAGTTCTGAAATGGCTCTCTGTGCTGGAAGGAAGAATGTTCTTATTCTAATGGGCACTCTCCCATAGGTGCCTACAGGAACTGCACCAGTGTCAAAGAACTGTAGAGTTTGAAGGGACCCTGAGAGTCACCTAGTCCAATCCCCCTGAAATGCAGCAATATGCAGATGGCCCATACGGGGATCAAACTCACAACCTTGGTGTTTGCAGCAGCATGCTAAGGTTCCTGCATTGCAAGCGGTTTGATTAGATGACTCTTGGGATCCCTTCCAACTCTACGATTCTATGATTCTATGATACTATGCTCTAACCAATTGAGCTAACCTATTATGTATCGGTTGCAGCAGTGTTGAGAACTGAGCTGGTTTGGGTGCTTAGCAAGTACCTTTAGCATTTGCTGCAGTTTGATTAGAGACCACGGTGAGGGAGAAGAAAAATAAGTGTTTGCACCATTGCCATCAACATATTTACTATATACAGTGGTACCTCTACTTATGAATAACTCTACTTACGAATGTTTCTACTTACGAATGGAGCTCCGTCCGCCATCTTGGATGCGGTTTAGATAGGATTTTTTCTACTTACGAATTTTTAGATAGGGTTGCTTCTACTTACGAATTTTTTCTCCCAATGCATTCCTATGGGATTCGACTTACAATTTTTTTCGACTTACAAATATGTGTTCGGAACGCATTAAATTCGTAAGTAGAGGTACCACTGTATATATATATATATGGCCTCCAAAGCTGCAGCATTTGCCACCCATAAAAGCACTACACCCAGTTGCAGTTACACGGGTGGACACATGGTGGCAGCCTAATACCGACTAACACTGTCTTGTGAGAAGGGCCACTTCCTTCCCAGAGAACCCAGGAGTCCTGCTTTAACCCTCCCAACGGCCTCTCCCGTCTCCCTGCAGGTTGCCAAGGCTCTCGAAATCCGGGCGGTAGTGACCGAACAATACCCCAAAGGCCTGGGCCCTACGGTGCCAGAGCTGGGTGCTGAAGACTTGCCGAAATATGCCAAGACCTGCTTCAGCATGGTTATCCCAGAGGTGGAGAAGGAGATGGCAGCTGTGCCCGACTTGAAATCTGTGCTTTTGTGTGGGATCGAGACACAGGCCTGCATCATGGTATGAGGCTGAAGGTCTTCTTCCTCTTGGGGATACAGATGTTACTGATTGATAGGGCATAAGATCTGACCTCAGGATAGATGGGCCTGTGTCTTTGAGCGGTGCCTGCCATAAGTAAATCGGGGATCCCAATAGTGAAGAGAGGCCTGGCAGAAGAGAGGCCTGGGGCCATTTATCAGCAGGTTTGATTCTGTTTGTTTAGGGATCGATTGAGACCAGGGTTCGCTTCTTCCTGTCCAGATAGTGTCACTGTTTCCCTCCTCCCTTTCAGACCTTAATAAATATTTTCAAATCCTTAGGAATCCAGGGGAAAAAAACTTGGTATTCCTCCCCTCCTTCCAGTTGAAAGGAAAGGAAGGGATTAAGGCAGTTGCATTTCCCTTGCTCCTAACTGGAGGGAAAACATCCTTCTTGACTAGGATGCCAAGCAGTGTAGAAATCCACAGAAACACAATACAAAACAACAGGGACAACTGTGGTGCTGGGATACAGCTCCCTCATCCCTGACCATTGGCCATGCTGACGGGCTGGTGTGAGTTGGAGCCTGAAAAAAAAACCCATCAGGAGGGCACTGCATGGACTATCCCTGGTCTAAGGAGGAGCCTCAGAGCTGGGTGACACATGAATAAGGTCACCACCAATAATGGATGAGTGATCTCTGATAAGGGACACAAATCTAGAATCTTTCAAGGAAGACTGGAAACTTTCTCTAGTCTATTTTTTTAAAAAAATTAAAAAATCATATGCCAAGTCCAGAGCGGGATTTGAAGTTTTAAGAAGAAAAAATAGCAGAATATATTAAGAAACCTGTTAAAGGGGATGAAACCGGGTATGGTGGAATTTTAAGATGCAATTGTATGTAATCGTCATCATAAACATCGAGGGTGGGGGTGAGCAGGAAGTTGTTACGGTAGTATGAGAGAATAAGGATTTTAACTGTTGAGTGATAAAACGTAACTTTGAACCTTGAAATAAAAGAAATCTGAAAAAGAAAATGGGATGGGTGGCAGCATGGTGAGAATGAGGCAAGCAGTTGACCTGAGTATGACAGTGTCTTCTCTTTGGGTGCAGAGCACAGCGTTGGACCTCATGGAGCGAGGCCTGGATGTTCACGTGGTGGTGGATGCCTGCTCTTCCCGCAGGTGACTGGTGGGATGATCCCAGTGGGTAGCAGGAAAGGGCTCTTTTCCTCCCGCCTTGTATACTTTATGAGGTATTCTTTTCCCCCTCTGGATTCCAGTCAGGTGGACAGGATTGTGGCTTTGTCCAGATTACGCCAGAGCGGTGCCTTCCTCACCACCAGCGAAGGGCTCATTCTGCAACTGGTCAGAGATGCTGCGCACCCCTATTTCCGAGAGGTAATTCCCCAGCCTCCTTTGCACCCCTCAGCCTGTCACCCTCCCCTACCATATGGGCTTCTTTGGGTTATCATACTTCTGCTCAGTAAGCTGAAATAGGAACAAGACTCATATGTTTGCAGACATAACTTCTTCGTGCCTCCCTTTGTCGTGGGAGCAAGCAAATCAGGGACTTTTCCAGTTAGCTATAGTTTCCTGTTACGTCTGAATCGGGGAAACAATGGTTTAACAGTTTCTGAGCCAGACAGGATACTAAGTGAGTCTCAAGGCATGGTTTAATATCCTGGTTTGTGCTAAAGGTATTAACCATAGTTCCCCCCCCCCCACTTTGGACAAAATGGGAAGTTGTAGTTAATGAAAGAGTTCCTGGTTTGTCAGCTCACCCAACAGGAGAAGTGAAGGGGCTGCGTGTGCAGGCAAAAGACTGGTTCACATCTCTGCTTACAAAGCCTTTCACCCCTTACCAGTTGAGTTTGCAGTTAAAGAGCGTGTTTATCTCCACCAAAGAGGTCTCCCACAAACTCCCAATGATGTATAAATGACTCCCAATGGTTACCTGTGCAGTTTGGCAGAAGCCTAGAATTCCTTCCCTATGGAGGAGATGGGCTGAAAATACAGGAGTAGCAATTCTGTCTCCCCCTAATCCAAAGAGGCCAATCGCTTTGAATAATCCCTCACATCTCCTGCCAAACTCCGATTGGTTAACTTATTCAGAAACTGCAGAGTGTTTGGAAAAAAAACATAGGGCCCCTGACAAGATATGGGGCTCTCCTCCTCCTCCTTTCCTACATCTGCTCCCTATCCCTTCCCTAAATAAGTGATTCCCAAGAGCATGAGCAGAACTAGGAACAATTCCTGCTCCAGAATTAGCAGAAAGTTTGATTTGATACATTTAAGGCTTAGTCGAGACCAGGGTTCTCTTTCCCCATTGCAGGTGGAGAAATCAGCACAGCAAAGCTAGGAATATTATTGCCAGTTACTGCTGTGGCAAGTGATCTCTGCTTTGGCATAGAAATATAACTCCTGCAGCTGTGGCCTTTTGGCCCATTTGCTCACCGTTCCTCCCTGCCCCCCCACCCTCAATATTCAAACTTGTGTGAGAAATATAAATGAAATAGCAATCGAAAGAAGATAACACTTCATGCATCTGATGACGGTTTGGCCCCAGACCATGAAAGCTTATGTCACAATAAATCACAAGGCTTCTTTTCGAAAGAGCAAGCGTTGCTTCCTTAGGGGAGGCAGAGTTCACAGTCCCAGAGAGGTGGCCTATGGATGACCCAAGATATTCTGCAAGGCTTTTCTCATGCATATAGGAAGGAGTTATTTCAGGAGAGTAACAATAAATAATGTTTATTATTTATTCCTTTCGACAACCAAGGTACGACTGTAGTAAGTAATTTTAATAGTATTGAATTGCTGTCATCATCGTTTTCAAGGGGGAAAGGGACAGTTCCCTGACTTAGGAGCTTACCATTACAATTTCAACCATGCAGGGAGGAAATAATGGATAGACAAAGTAGGCAGGCAGACAGAGAGGAGCCTGTCGCCTTCCAGATGTTGCCAGAATACAGCTTCCCATTGCCAGAATACAGCGTCCCATCATCTCCAGCCAACATGAACATTTAGTTTATTGCATTTATTTATTTACATCCAAAGGGGTGCACATGATTCTCCCCCCCCCCATCTCATTTAATCCCCACAATAAACATGCAAGGAGCATAAGAAGCTGCCTTATACCGAGTCACACCATTGGTCCATCTAACTCCATATCGTCCACACTGACTGGCAGCAGCTCTTCAGGGTTTCAGGCAGGGGTCACTGCCAGCCCTACCTGGAGATGCCTTTTGGTACTGAACCTGGGACCTTCTGCTTGCGAGGCAGAGATTGCCCAAGGTCACCCAGTGAGCTACATGGCTGAGTGAGGATTTGAACCCTGGGTCTTCCAGATCATCATCATCATCAGGCACTCTTAACCACTACACCAGCCCGGCTCCCATCGATCAAAGACGATAGGAGCTGGAGCCCAACAATATTTGGAGGACCACGGGTTCCGGATTAGTGTGCCACCCCAGTGCTTGTGCCAACAAGCTGTGAAACAAACTCAGGCAAGCCCTGATTTTGTGAGCAAGACCCGGTCCTGAGGCAGCAGCTTGCCATGCCATGAGGGTATGGAGAAGATAGGCAGACAAGGCCTGCCTTATTTAGGAGGGGTGAGCATGTATTGCTTCTCCCCCACCACTGCTGTGTTTCCTTGTTTTCTTTCTTCTTAGGGCCTTCTCTAATCTGGAGCCTGCCGGACTACAACTCCCATCATCCCTGACCATCCACACCAACTGGGGCTTATAGGAGTTGGAGTCACAGCTTCTGGAAGGCAACCAGATTTGTGGGGCTGGGGCAGGGGGGCTGCCTCGGAAGAAGGTTCTGCATTGAAAGAAAGCATAGTTGGTAGCCCCTGGAAGATTTCACATCTGTATCTCCTCCTCTCTTTTCAGATCCAGAAGATGCTTAAGGACCCTGCCCCAGACAGCGGCCTTCTCCCCCTCCTGAAAGAACCAAGCCCCCTTTTCAGCTAGGCCAGCTGCTCCATTGACCCAGATCTCCAACTCCTTAGGTCTGCCATTGCCACACATTGGGTAGGTAGGAGAAGTGGAATCAAGATGTGCAAATAAAAATTTTATACAGGAAATTACAGGGTTGTAGCCTATCCTGGAAAACTGATACCCTAATTCCCAATTTACAGCTTTCTCTGTGATTACTCAGTGGGATGGAAGTGTTTCCATTGTGTGCACAAGTTTGGGAGCATGGGCCCAGGTTCAAATTTAAGACCCATCTGCATTATACATTTAAAGCAGTATCATACCACTTTAGACAACCATGACTTCCCTGACGGAATCCTGTGCTGAGCATTGTTAGGAGACCCCAAAGTCCCCTCACAGAGCTACAATTCTGAAGAGAATGCACCAAAATATTTGTGGCATCTTCTCACTGATATGCACATTTTGTGTGGTATTCAAGGTACATGAGGATTTTGAATTCTGCACTTGTTAAAATGCCAGATCCGCCCCCACAAACCACAGAAAAGCCATAATCTGCAGTTAGAATAAATGATGTTCATTTATTTTTGCACATATTAATTTGATTTGCGCATTTCCTTATTGGTCATGTTCTTGAAGGTGTGTCTGCATATACGTCTGCATATACAGAATTTGAAATGGTTTTTCTATGCATTTTGTTGCAGCTACGGGGAATTTGTTTAAGAATGTTGAGAGGTTGGGGAAAGAGACAAGGGAGATATTAAAAGCAGAAAGATGAGGAGTAGGGCTTGGGGAAGGGGAAAGACCTTGATCTGAAGATTAACCCCCCCCACACACACACCCCTCACAAACACACACAACACACCTAGTGCTACTTACCGGTACATAATTTCTTGTTCTGCCCACAATTATGAGGAGTGGTATTTGGTTATGTTCAAGGACAAATCCTGATGATTCAATAATGCTTGTTCTGACTTTTTAGTGTCCTCTTCTACATACTCTCTGGTACTTGTGTATTCCTCAGCCTCAAGAGGGTTGCCGGCTTTTAAATCAGTCTCTGTAGCTGTGCCTTTTTAATGATTGCTTAGTTTACATGCAGCTACGCACCAATGAGAGCAGCATCTCTCTGCAGTAAAGAGAAGGCTCCTAAGCTTTGAAGCTTTGCATCTAATAGAGTCAATTCCACAAAATGTAACTTCCTCTCTCTCCCTCCCACCCTCTCCACACTCTGCGGCACCAATGTAGGAAAAGCCACATGTGTATTATTATTATTTGGGGGGGGGGGGTGTTTGTAGAAATGCTTGCTATGAAACCTGGCAGCTCCACATGGGGCATATTTGGAGCAGAAAGCCTGAGCTCCCCCATTTTGTGCGGGTGTGAAGTGAGCTCTGTGCCTTTCCAGAATGCCAGCTCCAGCGAGAGCCTGCTTTAGTTCTGCACATCTCACTGCTGTTAGGCTGCCAGTGAAAGAGTAGACCAGCTGGAAACCAGTGTATCTATGCTAGGCATGCCCATCGGTTTACGTGGATCAACTCTGAGTAGAGTAGCGCACTGCACGCGACAACTATACTTTTATATCGAGATTTGTAGCATGTTGGCATTAAGGATTTAATCCTTTGGATTCCTATGCTCTGCAAAGGGTAAGCTGCTTTGGTGAGATGTTTCACTCCCTTCCTCTCCGCCCCAACTGTATTTCTGAGCAGCAGAGGCAAGAAGCCTGCAAGGAGAAAAGAGCAGAGGTCCCCGGCTCCTGGTTTAGCCTGTGATCGCTTTAGGCAGGGATCACCCACCTTCTCGTGTCCTCCTCGCTGCCCCTTTAAGACCCAACTTTCTCTCTGCTCCGCTCCCTCATCAAAACACCAGCAACACGTGCCTGCTCACGTGTTCCCAATCCCGAGCAGTCTCCTGTTCCCCCTCCCGCCGCCTCGCCATTGGCCAAAACTGGGTCAGGCTCCTCCCATCTGCTGCTCTGCTATTGGCCAAATCTAGGTCAGAGCCCCACCTGCCCCATGGCAGGCGCACATGACAGAACGGGAAGGGCGCGGGACGGGGGAGCTGTGTTTGCAAATCTCGGGCTCTTGGGCTGCCGATTGGAAGAGAAGGTCGCTCTTAGCTCCGCCCATTGGGCCCTCGCGGCTCCTCCCACTTCGAATGTTGCAAAAGGAGGGGGGAAAGACCCAAGACAGTTGCAAAGTGCTTAGAGGAAAGTAACTGGAGCAATTTTTATTTATTTGTAATTTTTTTTAATTAAAAAAAAATTGGTTGTAGATTCGCATTTGGGGGAAAGCCGAGGCGAAGGATTCTGGAAAGCGGCAGGATCTGCTTTCGGTTTCCCTTTATTTTTATAATAATAATAATACTGATTAATAATAAAAGGAAGGTGCGAAGAGGTTCCCCTACACTCGGATTCCCTCATTGCCTGCGGAGAAGACGGGGTCTCCCCTCCCCATTTATAGATCATCACGGGCATCCCTTTTCCAGCCTATTTAGGATCTGACTGGAAGAAAAAGCAGCGGAGATCACCCGCCGCTGCCGCTGCTGCTGCAACTGCGAGATCCTTAGAAAAGGGATCGACTGGACATTTTGGATTTGCTGACTTTTCCGTTTTCCTTTGGCGCCTTAAATCTGCTTAAGCTCTCCGAAAGCTGGTGACTTTTAATTCTAGGGGAAATAATTTTGTTCTAGCAAGATTGGAAATACAACCCTCCCGTTCCCTAGGGAAATCTCGTTGGATCTCAGGAACTCTTTACTCCACCCCGCTCCACATTTTCCAATAACTTCATCGCAAATATATATATATATTTCTTTTCTTTGCTCATCTTTTGTGGAGATTTTCAGAGCCTGTTGGCTGCTAATTTTGGATCGGAGTGAGGCAAGGTGGGGGCCATCGCCTGCCCCTCCGGAGGCTTGTTTCCAGGCTGGTGGCAGGAGAGAGAGAAGACAGCCGCCTCCTTTAAAATAAAAAATCGCACCCCCAAACCTACACCTCAACTTCCTTTTCCAGTCGAGCATCTAATCGGTGAATCTCCCTCGGGGGTATCTGCTGCTGTTTTCCACAAGGACCATTTTGTTTTTATTCGTTGTCCCTTGCTTGACACCATAGAAGGGCGAAAAAAGCAATTTTCAGCGGTGGGCACCTCCTGGATCTTCGTGTTGCTGTTGCTGCCGCTTTCGCTATGGCCCGCCCAGCCACACAAAGTAGCCCGGCTCCTAGCCCAATGCTCGCCTCTCCTCCTTTGGGACTAGCCACCCCGAGCTCCGCGATGGTCAGTCTCAAGAGCCTCCTTCAGGGACCGGTCAAAAGTCCCGACCGCCGAGGGGCCAAGGACCTGGGCTCATGTGAGTGATACCCCTTCGATCCTCCCTTGCAGTCTTTCATCCACCCGGTTCCTCCTTTGCCTGCCTGTCCATCTCTCCCTAAGTGTAGATATTCATGTACTTAGCTCCGTATTTCCTCTATACATCCATCCCTTTTCTTGCTGCTGGTGTTGTTTTTTGTATTAATCTTTAGGGCACTGCAGAATCTTCCCTAGAGTTTGCCCTTGAAACGGCTGGGTCACTCTTATTCCCATTTCACAGATAGGGAAGCTACTGAGGCAGGGCTGTCATCCTTGACAGAGGCAGGATTTGCATATTTGCATACGAGTCTGCCTAGCCAATCATGTCTCCCGTGGGCTACCGTAGAGGCCATCCTTCTACTTCATACATCTCCCATGCATCCCATAATATTAGTCCAGGCCTCTCTGTCGTTTCTGTGCCAATTCATTTCATAAATGTCTGCTTTCAATGGAAAAAAGAGTTTTGTGGCAGTCTAAAGACGAGCAGAATTATTGGCACATAAGCTTTGGTCTGCTCAGTCTGTAAATACATCCTATAAATGTCCCTCCACCTGCCACCCCATCTATCTCTCCACCCCATAGTTTATCTCTCAACCTATAATCGCCCCCTTTATAGCTGCCTCCTTGTTCACCTGGCTTTTCACACCATCCACCTGCCTTATACCTGTCTATAGGACCCACCCAGCACACACTTGTCCAGTGCTCATATATAAAAAAATTGAGCCATTCATTCCCTTTAAAAAAAAAAACCGTAACAAAATCTGTGAGTGGCAAAGACCTGCTCAGACTCAGGGCCTCTGGAAAGGGATGTCCTTCCTATTAATGATATGCTGTGATATTTATATACTCTTGTCCTCCCTCCCCTTCTATCCAGATGGCCTTCAGAGCCTGAGTGTTCAATTTTGGGCTTTTCCATCTCGATGGGGGTGGGGTGAACTGTGTTTGCTTTTAATGCTGCATTGTTAATTATTTCCATCCATGAAATGCTCCTTTCCTGGGTTGTGAGTTCCAATCAAAATGCATTCATTCTAAATTGGGAAGACCCCATGCAATGGGTTCATGTAGGCCCCACATATGCATGGGGACAGACCCATGTTTACTTCTGGATGGGATGCCACGGAAGATCTGGAAGGAGGTCGAAATATAGTTATTGCAGGAAGGGCCTGGGACCTAGGCTTTCTGGAGAAAGGAAGTAAATGCCTTTGGATAGGTGGGATAGCTCAGTCGGTAGAGCATGAGACTCATGATCCAAGGGTTGTGGGTTCAAGCCTCATTGTTGGGCAAAAGAATATTGCATTGCAGGGGCATAGCTGCCAAGTTTTCCCTTTTCTCGTGAGGAAGCCTATTCAGCATAAGGGAAAATCCCTTAAAAAAAGGGATAACTTGGCAGCTATGTGCAGGGGGTTGGGCTAGATGACCCTTAGGACCCCTTCCAACTTTACAATTCTGTGATTCAATTGCCCCTACCGTTGCGGTGCGTGTGCATTTCATCCCTGATTGCTTTTCTGCCCCTTGGGTGTTTGGCAAGATGGGCGGCCGGTTTTGATAGATCCTATTCTAAGCAAAACAATGACAAAGAGAGCGGGCTGAGGAGGGGACGGATAGGGCCTGTCAGGTTTTCTGGGAGTGGAAGCGGTTGGAAAGGGGGGGGGGAGGACAGAGATGCAAGCTGCCCAGGACTCCTGGGTTCTGTCGGGGAATGCGGTGCCGAGTGCGAAGGCTGCGTGCGTCCTGGATTCCGATGATCGGGAGGGGAGGGGGAGGTTTGGGGAGCCCGGACGCCTGGGTTCTCTCGCTGCTGCTGCTGCTGCTGGAGAGGTGCCAACTCGTCAGGGTTTTCCAGGGTGATCCACCAAGCGGTGTCTCTGGACATGCGCACAACCTCCCGTGCGCGTACACACACTCACCCAAACACACACACACTCTTGCATCTGCTGGCTGGCAGCAGTAAATCCCTTAAAGCTGCACACAGCCTGGCCACGGGACGCAGCAGGAGGGAGCAAAACGTGCGCGCGGGCGCTGCTGTGGCGCTTCGCCCCGGGAAACACTCTCGCAAGACTTTTTCGCACGAGCGAGCGGGCAGCGAAGGGCAAGGCGGGAGGAGGCGGCGGCTAGGACATCGCAGGGGCACCCAGGGTGCCACCCGGGGTCAACGCCCCACGGAGGGAGAGGGGAAGAGGGAGGCACACAAGGGTGGCGAGGAAGCAAGCTGCCACCTACAAGCTGGCATTTGAGCTCTGGCCGGCGGACAAGATGGGAGGCGGACACACCGACACGGACGGTGGGTATCTTTGCGGGCACTTTTTGCGCGCGCTTGGGGGGGGGGTGATTGGCACCCTCCGGCCGGGGTGGGCTCCTGTGAATTCAGGCAGAGCAGGTGGGCATCTCGGACTGCAGAGACTTGCTTCAGTTTTTATTATTATTTAAGTTTGATTATATTGACAGGAAGGTGCCCGTCATTAAGATCGGCAGAGTGCATATATCTTTTGGGGGTGGGGGGGAGTCTTGCATCTTGGACACCCTGCCACCCGTCCTGCAAGGGTGCCATTTGCTGTACACACACACATAAACAAACGTGTTTGTGCACAGGCACTCACTCTCTGCCAGATTTGTTTGGGTGCTGACTAGTCTTGGCCACCCCAGTTGTTGTTGTTGTTGTAGGTTTGCCCCCCCCAAAAAAGAAGGGCCGAGTTTTGCTTCCCCTCCTAGAGCTGAATGTCAATCATTCCTCTTCGGAACAGAAAGTAAACTGATGTCCTGCTTGAATAGACTCCTGCTGGCTCCAGCCATTGAGAAACTCGCCTGACCCCGGTTACTTTGAGCTTGTTGTTGTTGTTAATGACCACGCTCCAATGCTTTGGGCGGCTCGATCCTGAGCACGTTTTACTTGGAAGCAATTCATTTCCAGAAGGGTTAGTAGTCTGTGGCACCTTTTAAAAAGTTTATTGTGGGTATCAGTTTCATTGGATACACAGGAAAGGACTCTGCTCTGCAAAAGCTTATGGGCACAATAAATGTCTTATCCTTTTATGTGTCAGGGGACCCTTGGTTGGTTATACATGGAAGTAAGCTTTATAAAATCACATTAAACACAAACTAAAAAAACAAACAAACTGAAATTCCCTGAAACGAGAAGTAATCGACTATAATATTATGGTCAATTACTTCTCGTTTCAGGGAATTTCACGGTTTTTTATTTAGTTCGTGTTTATTTCTATTCCCGTGACTGTCTTTCTTGCTACTGGTTATAAAATCCCATTGGCTTTACACCTGAGTAAACATGCCACTGGCCACAGACTGATAGAGATGCAATTTCATTTTATTATTCCTGGTGTGTTCTGCAACTTGCAGATGGCTTTCCTCTTCACAACAGCCTCCACAAAGCTGAGTTTTGTTGTTCCCATTTCACAGTTGAGGAAAACTGAGGCTTGAGCTTTGGTAGTCTCTTTGATTGGTCCCTAAACTGATTTTATATAAAATAAAAAATTCCTTCCAGTAGCACCTTAGAGACAAGCAGTGTGCATGCACATGAAAGCTCATACCAATAACAAACTTAGTTACTACTGGAAGGATATTTTTATATATTTTGTTTTGACTATGGCAGACCAACATGGCTACCTACCTGTAACTGATTTTATATGTTTTTGATTGTAATCATATTTTGGAATGCTTTTATCTGTTTCGGATTTTTAAAAAACTTTATCTTGTTTTGCCATCCTGGACTCCTTGGAGAGGAAGGGTGGGATATAAATTCAATAAATACATACATAAATAAATGGACCCAGACTTTGAATATTTGACTCATAACTCCAAATATAGCTTCATATCATTTGGATAATATTGACTGTGGCGGGAGGAGGGCATTCAGATATTACGGGCGGGGGGAGGGGAGGGGAGGGCAGTACTAAGAAGTGGTGAGGGGTACTTTGGACCAAGGTTGTGAAGCTAATACAAATACAACTGAGGGGCAAAGTTAAGAGCGGTGACAAAATGCTTACAGTTCAATTCATTTACTACATTGTTCTGCATGTTTTATTGTACTGTATTATTTCAACCATTGTATTTCTGCCTGTGTCATGCTCCTTGCAACTCACGATCCTCATGAATAATATCTCCCCCTCCTCCACTACTTCCTTTATCTTTGCAATAGGCCTGACAAGCTAGTTAATAATATTCCCATTTTACAGATGAGGATAACTGAGGATTAAGAACTTGCCCAAGGCTGCCCCGGTGACTCCAATGGCTGAGCCAGGATTTGAACCTGAATCTTGGATAGCCTATCGCCTGAGTCGCTCCGACTCTTTGGTGATAGTTGTTTGTGGGGGTGGGGTTCATTGGAAGAGGGTTGTCTGGGGTGGATTTGGAGTGGATCAGCGGCTCAGGCTTGGGGAGCTGCACTGTAGGCAGCCACGCACAGGCTTCGCTTGATCTGTGGGGCGTTGCGGGTGACTCGCCCAGTTTCGGGGTGCCAGGCTGGTGTCACGGCAGGAGGTGTCAGCTGGGCCCTGACTTCTCTCCCACGTGTCCGGGCAGAGTCAGGACTCAGGTATGGCGTGCCACTCCCAAGCCTGCCTGAGCCTCGTGCAGGGGGGTGGGGCGTCTTCAAGAGAATCCCGGCCTGTAAACCATAAGAGCCCTCAAGCCTTCAGAGACCTAGTGAGGGGTGGAGGGGGTGAAGGTGGCAATGGGTGCTTCCCAAGTGCAAGGAAAGAGGGTGACCTTGGTTAAAGAATGGAGGCAACCCGCTGGAACAAAGACCTCTGGAATTGTGGGACAAAAGGAATTCTGCAAGCCTGTCCCATGATTCCTGCCCGCTCACTCCCAACCTTAGCTAAATCTCCCTCTTCCCCAATCTTCTATAAGATTTGATGCTTTATTTTGCTTTTACATTTCTTGGAAGGCACCCAGAGTGGCTCAGGCAACCCAGTCAGATGGGCAGGGTACAAATAAAATAATGATAATAATAGTTGTTGTAATAACAATAACAAAATAATAATAATAATAATAATAATAATAATATTGATATTGCAAAAGAGGCTGGACTTTTTCTGCAATCTGAGCACTATGGGGGAGCGAATCTAATGATATGACCCCGAACTCCTGGGTCCTTTGGTTTGGGAGCACAACCTAGTGAGCTTAGAATAAGGGGAGCTCTAGCAACTGGGGTCCTTGCAGCATCTCCTGGCGTGGCTGGCTGCACCTTCTCAATGCCAGCACAGAAGGTGCCAGTCAGATCCGCCCCCCAAACAGCACCAAATGCTCCCTCCCCACACTAATGCACACACCAGGGTCCCCCGGCGGTGGCTGCTGCTGCTGCTGCTGCTGCTGCCGCCCCACCTAGGCCAAAGACGAGAGAGCTGGAGGGATTCAGGCAGGCAGATGGGCTGAAAGAGCTCCGAGGGCGCAGGAGAGCCGAGAGGCCAATCAAGCGTGGCTGAGCATGGGGTCATCTGGGGTGAGGCAAGCGCTCACGTTTTTTTTTGCTGGTGAACGGCATGCAGGCCTCTAGGGCTGGAGAGATAGGGATAGGGCCCGGGCAGGTTTCGGCAGCATCCGCGGCTCACGAGATGCCGACCGTCGCATGCTGCAGCAACCCATCAACACGGCATCTCTCCCAGCCATCTGGCCCTCTTATTGGCAGCCTGTCCTTTTTATTTACCCACCCACCTGCACAGCCTGCCTGTGCCCGTAGAGAAGGACCGTGCAGAGTTTATATTTGAGCAGAACTGTTTTTTATCTGCTTTGGGCCCTTGGGCTGTAAGAATGTAAGGAAGAGATAAACACACATGGGAGCCCCGTGCAGGAACACCCACCCACCACACATGTAAGGCATATGACTTCTCCCAAAGAATCCTGGGAGCTGTGATTGAAGGGTGCTGGGAATTACAGCTCTGCGAGAGATACCCCCCCCCCCCGCTCAAGTGCCAAATGCAATGCAAAGCCATGTGCAACTAGATAGATGTTGGGATACCCGATTGCTTGGGAGAGGCAGATGGCAAGGACCCTCTTACTCTGTCCTGGGTTGCCTGGGGCTGTCTGGTTTCAGAGAGTGGCCAAGCCCAGAGACTAGAAGCAACTGCCTCAACACTCTGGCCTTTTGCACTTTGCACCCGTGTGCGTGCCCAGGGACGCATGAAGCTCCCCACGCCAGCAGTGCTGGGTGTTGTATTCCAAGTGAGCTATGCACATAAACATGAAGTCTTGCTGACCTCTCCCTCTCTCTTGTGCACTGGAATCTATTGCTGTTCACTTTGCAAAACCCTTAGAATTGCAAAGTTATGGGAATTACGACTTCAGAATGATTATCCCCAGTCCACTTCTATGTCAACAGTGTAACATCAATCGTTTTCCTTTATTCCGCTGGCCCTGTGCTGTGGAAAACATGCACACAGAGACTCGTAGATTTCTGCTTTCTTGGCTTCCGGCCTCTAGGTTTCTGCCCCTAGACGCTTCTCATCCCATAAGCCTTCTTCCTTAACCCGAACTTCTCCTCCTGCCCCCTTTTTCTGCCCCTCTGCAGGTGTCATCAAAGACAAGGAACGCAAAATGGAGGACGACCTGAGCATTTCGCGGCCTGGGCACTGCGCCTACCTGGGCTCCCTTTTGTGGGAACGCACGCTGCCCTACAACGAGATTGAATATGTTGACTTGGACGAGTTTTTGCTGGAAAACGGGCTGCCCCCGAGCCCAGCTCACCAGCCCTTCTCGCCGGGCAGCCAACCCACTGCCTCGCCTTCCAGTGGGGTGGTGGTGGACCTTAGCCGCCCGGCCTCTTGTGCGTCGTCATCTTCCATCTGCTCCTCGTCTGGCGAAGGCCTAGTGGGTAGCGATTACGACCACCACGGCAGCAGCAGCCAAACAGGTAAACTGTGCTGTACTTTGGGTGTGAGGTTGGTGGGGAAATGGGAGTCGGAAGTGGTTGCTGGCATTTGTCGTCCCTCCCCTTGGAAGGAGCTGTGAGAATATCAACTCCCCCTCCCCTTTTTACATATAACTTTGTTTACGCTCCAAGCTCCCTGTGTTTCTGAGCTGCACACCTATTAAGTTTTAGCTGTACATTTGCAAAGAGAGTCGTGATGGGAACTGCAGCTCCCATTCAGAAGACACGCTGCACGCAGTTGACTCTGAAATAGCTCTTGGTTTCAAGGCTAAAAGGTGTTTTTACAGGCTAATAGTGGCTGCTGTGGAACAAGGGTTATATTGTAGTATCCCTTTCACTTCAAGGTCAAGGACAAACTACATGTTACACAGAAGTGCATGGAGCAAAGCCCTGCCTTTTGAGGGGGTGGGGAGTGTTAAAATGAAAAGCAGACTTGGGAGGCTGAGATTTTGAGTGGGGAGGCAGGAGAGAAATGCGTGTTCAATTCCGGCCTTTTTCTTGTCCTTCCCACCTCCTCTGCTACCTGTTTCCAGGCTACATGCACCAGTCTCTCCTTCTGTTTGTCTAACAAAAGTAGTTATTGTGTTATGCTTTGGAATATATTATGCAAAGCATGCAGTGTTTACTCCAAGTGCAAAATTTAGCCTGCATATTTGGATATTTTTTGGTTACAGGTAGGTAGCCGTGTTGGTCTGGGTCGAAGTAAAATAAAAAAATTCCTTCAGTGGCACCTTAAAGACCAACTAAGTTTTTATTTTGGTATGAGCTTTCGTGTGCATGCACACTTCTTCAGAAGTTTGTACCTGTGCAAGTTTCTTGGTGAGTTTTGATATTTTTTAAGTGTGTTTGTGGGGGTACCTCTGAGCACACACAACTTTGGATAGGAGGAGTGAGCAGTTTCTAGAGCCCTCCCTGTTTGGGAGGGCAGTTTCATGTTCCCTCCCTGGTTGAAGAGAAAATTGAGTTTCTAATCTCCTCCCTGATTGCAAATAGTTTTTCAATCCCAGCCTCTCTGGGTTGCAGTGGTAATACCAGTGGCCCCCTCCTGGCTGCTGCAAGAATTGCATTTCCCTCTCCTTCCTAGTCGTCCCCCCCCCCCAAATTGTCTGATGCCCCCATTAAAATTTGGTTAAATAATTGTGTTTGCAGCAGATGTTTAACACACAAACACACCATTGCAGAAAATAAAAGCAAATTTTGCTCTGTTTGGATTTAGGAGGGAAAGGTCCATGTTTAGTCCCTACCTAGTTTGCAGAAGTAGATCAGATGGTTTTTACCCAGTTTCGATCACAAGTATTAAGAATTTCAGTAGGGTCCTTTATGCATTTTTTGTTGCGGAGAGTGCAGAAGGAAGGTTGCAGCAGTTCTGAAGCTATGCAGGTGTGGGCCTAGTTGGTTGCCTTGGATGAGAGCTTCATGGGTAGGCTAGGATATTAAAGAGAAAACTTTGGGGTGCAATTTTATACTATTTATAAGAGAGTTATAGGGATGCGGGTGGCACTGTGATGTAAACCACTGAGCCTTGGGCTTGCCGGTCAGAAGGTAATCGGTTCGAATCCCCGCGACGGGGTGAGCTCCTGTTGCTCGGTCCCAGCTCCTGCCAACCTAGCAGTTCGAAAGCACATCAAAGTGCAAGTAGATAAATAGGTACTGCTCTGGCGGGAAGGTAAACGGTGTTTCTGTGTGCTGTTCTGGTTTACCAGAAGCGGCTTAGTCATGCTGGCCACATGACCCGGGAAAACTTGTCTGCGGACAAACGCCGGCTCCCTCGGCCAGTAAAGCGAGATGAGCGCCACAACCCCAGAGTCGTTCACGACTGGACTTAATTGTCAGGGGTCCTTTACCTTTACAGGTAATTTGCTATTTAATGCTTGTGTTTAAATAAGGTGTGGGGAGTCTTTGGCCCTCCAGACATTGCTGAACTACAACTCCCACCAGGCCCAGCAAGCACAGCCAGTCATGATCGGAGTTGTAGTTCAGCAACATCTGCAACACCTGGTTACTTTCATTATTTCATGTGTCAACGTTAACATCTCATGTGTTTTAGAAACTTGGACTTTGTGAGATGGTTGGGTGGGAATTGTGTTTTCATTTCGAGAGGGGGCTCCCCACCTAAAGTTGCCAAGTGGTCCTAAAACTAACTTTTCCACTTCTTGAAAATACTGGATGCTTTCCCTGAAGCTGAAATACTATTATTTTCAAACTGTCCCTTTGAGCAGTAATTACTGATATTGTTCAGATTTATGCCTCCAATGTGTGCATTGGATCTCGGTGGGGAGGGCAGGCTAATGTGGGTTTAAGCCTGAGAATAAAATAGACAGCGCTCTGAAAGTTACCTGCTACCATTTAATACCTATTGTCCCTTTCCTGCTTTCACTTACAGTTGTGGTTTTGGGTGTGATTTGGGAAATTGCAAGAGAGGAGGGTGGATATCATGAGATGTTTGGGGTTTTTTTGAAACGCAGAGTTGGGAGACTAGCGCTTGTGGTTTGTAGAGAGAAATATCGGGAAAACAAGGTAGTGGGACGACTTTGACGCCATCCTTAGTGAAGTACAGCGGGGCGCTTGGGATTGGTGCCCTCGTGGCCCCAGTGAGCACTCCAGAAGGTAGTCGCAATGGTACCTCCTCGAGCTAGCAGTGGGCAGCGTAGACTTTGCTGGTGGCAAAAGGTGACGTAAAATGCAAAGGAATTATGTTTTTCACAGATGTAAGTTGGGTATATTTGGGTGCCCCCCCCTTGAACCACAAAGCTTTACAGTGTATTAAGAGCCTCCCACCTATGTCCCCATATTTCTCCCCAACTTTTTCCTCCCACCCTACTCTACAAAGTACAGTGTTTGCCACTGATCTGGACACTCAATACTCCCCCCCAACTGCTGCTCCCTGCCCAAGGAACCCAGGAGTCCTATAGAGACTGCTGCTAATAGTGCTGCACCCTCTTTTCTTCCAAATCATTTTTCGGTCCCTCAACCTTCTGTTCTAGAGAGAACCCAGGAATCCTGAATACCCATAGCCCCCTCATCTCCCCACAGGAGTCGCCAACACCCATCCAAGTTCACTAGATGCCCCCCTTTCCCTTCGGAGAACCCAGGGGTCCCCGACACTCGCCTGCACATCCCCTCCCCCCCACATACGGATCCTGGATTTCAGCGCCTTGCAGCTCCCCCATGAGAACCCAGGAGTCCTGGACAGTATCTTTTGCCCACGTACACCGTTCTCCTCCCCCCACTTTGCTGGATCGCTCGCTCCTCCTCCTCGTTCCTAGCAATCCTGAATACCAACAGCCTCAGGCTCCCTCCTCCTCCCCCTCCTTAGACACGCAGAAGAATTCCAAATACATCTTCTCCTCTCTCCCCCCCCCCCACATAAAAAAAGAACTCAGGAATTCTGGATTCCCTCCTCCCCCTTTCCAGCAATTCCGGGGGTACTGGATGCCCACCCCCGGGGTGGGGGTAAAGGCTCGCGCGTGCACACACGCGCTCCTTGCTCGGCGGGGCGGCAGGCTGCGGGGAATCCCGTGTCTGCTGCTGGGCGCGGAAATCCTGCGCTGCTGGCTCCCGCTTGGGAAGCCCGGTCTCGTGTCTGCTGCACGGAGCCTCCTGCTCCCGCTCACGTGCCTCGCCCTGCTTCTGCGAACACATGTCGCGGCTCGGCTCCTCTCGCTGCCAGCTGGCAGGCAGCCCCCTTCCTCGGCGCAGGGCGGGGCCAGCGGGCACGTGGGAATGCGGTGTGAGAGGCGGCGCTGCTGCTGCTCGCTGCTGCTGCAGCAGCCCGGGAGGAGGAGGAGGAGGAAGTGGGTGCTGCTGCTGCTGCGGGGGCGGGAGGGGGTGTGTGCCTGTGGGTGGCCGCCTATCCCGGCAGGGCAGGTTGGGCCGGGAGGAGACGCGGCCACGGAGGACGCCTGGGTTCTGCGGGGAGGCGGGAGAAGGACTCCTGGGTTCTCCCTGGAGGGGTGGGAGTCCAGCGAGGGGGATCAGATTCTGGCTTCCTTCAAGGAGAGATGGGAGTGGAGGTCAGGATTCGCGGGTTTTTCCACATATAGAAGGGGTTCCAGGGGGTGGGGGTGTAGGACCCCGGGTGGGGGTTCTCTCTGGGGAGTTGTGGGGTCCCTCAAGGACTGTGTGTGTGTGTGTGTGTGTTTGTGTGGATTCCAGGGTGTTTCAGGGATGTCCAAACCCGTTTTTTCTGGGGTGCGTGTGTGGCGCCTAGTGGATGGAGCGTTGGGCTCTGGAGTTTCTTGGTTTTCCAAGGAAAGAAATATTGGGGGAGGGGCACAGGACTTTTGGGTTCTTCAAGAGGAGAAAAGGCAAAGGGGGGCAGAGGGAACAAGGATTGTGGGTTTCTTCAAAAGGAGAGGGCTGTAGTAATGGGAACAGGAGTACTAGGTTGTCTGAGGAAAGTGGGGTTTTAGTGTTGCCTAAAGGGAGCGGGGATTGTGGGGTCCCCTGCGGGTGTATTTTTTGGGGGTGGAGGGGGGAGACTGGTGCTAAGTGTATAGGAGTTAGACAGATCTAGTTGAGGGTGGAGCATATGACTCCTGGCTTTTCTGAGGCGGCAGGTGGGGGTGGATGACCTTGGGAGGTGTTCTTTATCTCACGTTTTCTGAGGGTGGGGGGCATGAGAGCCGAGAGATCCAGATGGTGGAGCTTAGTGATGGGGGGGGGGGGTGATGGGTAGGCAGACACCTGAGTTGAGGGGAGATGTGGAGACCCTGGTCTCTGAGGAGAGGTGCAAAGATTCTTTTATTGGTCTAGAGCAGGGTTTCTCCAGCTTGGGTTTCTGGCTGTTTTTAGACTACAGTTCCCATCATCCTTAACTAGTGGGTCAGGGATGATGGGAATTGTAGTCCCAAAACAGCTGGAGACCCAAGTTGGGGAAACCCTGGGCTCGCTCTTGTGTACTTGTTTGCTTTGCCCCTAGCAACCCCAAATGGCTTAGAGCAGGCATCCCCAAACGGCGGCCCTCCAGATGTTTTGGCCCACAACTCCTATGATCCCTAGTTAACAGGACCAGTGGTCAGGGATGATGGGAATTGTAGTCCAAAACATCTGGAGGACCGAAGTTTGGGGGTGCCTGGCTTAGAGGGATGCCCATTTGTCTACTCAAGCCACCAGATTCCCCAAGTGGTGGCACATGATGAGCTTTTTCAAAGCGGTTGTCACTCGTGAAATGGTTGTCTGGATCCGCTCTCTCATATGCCTCGTTCCTCCATCTGTTAGGCATTTAAACAGATCGGTGGGGCCCACGTGGCTAGCTGGACACCGCATACTGCATAGTGCTGTTCCCAAAACGGGCTTGCAGTGCTGTTTAATCCTCAGAAATTTTCCAGCCCCTCTGCGTGTTGCTAATCCCCATCATGTGTGCAGCTGCAGCTGCCTGAGCAGCAGCGAAGCCCTGTGTCCCCAATTCACCGTTCCACTTCTCAGGAAGACAAACAGCCCTACAGCCCTCTTCCTGAAACACTCTGCAGAGAAAATGAAAACAATGGGGGGTGGATATGTACATAATGCAATGTATATACAGCATATGGATGTGCATGTGTGTTTGTGTACAAAGGACTCCGTAGAGGTTGCAATGGGAGTGTGGGGCGGACCAGCCTGCAGATAGCCTGATGTGGGTGCTGTTGCCTTCTTGCGGGTTTTCTTTATTTGTGAAACTCACCTGCCTCCTCACCCGTTCCAGGTCCCGTAACACCTGTGTCCCGAAGCACGCCCAGCCCTGTGGACCCCGAGGGCGTGGAGGTCCTCATGAACTTTGACCCTGACCCTGCCGACTTGGCACTGTCGAGCATCCCGGGGCACGAGACCTTCGACCCCCGCAAGCATCGGTTCTCCGAGGAGGAGCTCAAGCCACAGCCCATCATGAAAAAAGCACGGAAAATACAGGTCCCGGATGATCAGAAGGTGAGAGAGGCGCAAAATGCACTGATCTTAGAATAGTATTTTAAGAGATTTTCCCTGGATAATATCAAATGCACAGGGGAGCCTGTGTTGCGTCAAATGCTATTGGACTACAGCTCCCATCATCCCTGACCCTGACTATTGGTCCTGCTGGCTGGTGGCTGTTGGGAGGCCAGGAACATCTGGAGGGCCACAGGTTCCCGAGCCTTGACCTCTGCTTTGTGCACAATCTCTTCCCTACATCCCCCAATGTAGCAGAAAATAGCTTGGGTGCAGGTGGTGGTTTTTAATTTGTCCGTTTATATCCAAATTCAGCAAAAAAAATCACAACAAAAATTAACAACAAACTTAGCAATGAAAACAAAACAGTGTCATAATTTAACAGCTCATTAAATTAATACCCCGCCTTTCTTTCAAGGTGCTCGAGGCAGCGCTCCTGGTTCTTTCCCCCTCCCCCCTCAACTCAACCCTGTGAGGTAGGCTAGAAGGCGAGAAAGTGGCTGACCCACTGAATTCAGTGGAGGCCTGAACCTGGCTCTTCCTTGCCCAGTGTTGTAGCCCAGGGACAGCCAGTGTGGTTTCACTCCAGTGCTTGTCGAACTACAACTCCCATAATATCTCACCACTGGCGGTTATTCCGCAGCACGTTAACGTCACAACAGGAGACAGGTTGCTTTTTAATTTTCTTTTTAAAAGGTTGGGCCGTTTTAAGTAAGATCGAAAAGTTTAGGGAATTTAATATTTGTTATTATATTACTTGTTTGAACTACTTAGCATTGCTATTTAACATTTTCTAAGCTCTTTCCTGCCGACTGATACCCGATAGCCAAGGTTACAGTGTACCAGCTGTGACCCTGCCCACTGTGGCATGTGCCGCTTGGCAAGATTTGGGTGGAATCCGCTGGCGTGAGTGGGCAGAGCTAGGCTCGCTGCCCAAACCCTCCCATTTTCGACTGCATGCTCTATATCTACACAGAGCTGCAATCTCCAGAGATTGTTAAATCAATCAGTCCCCGTTCACAGGGAACTCTGGGAATAAGAGTCTTCTAATACTGGTAGCTCTCTGCGCCCTCAACAAACTACAGCTCCCAGAATTCCTTTTTTGGGGGGTGGGGTGGGGGAACCATGAATGTTTAAAGTGGTACCACAGCATTTTTTTATTCTCTGAAATAAAGTAGCGTTTTAAACGCATGGCGTGAATGTGGCATGAGAAAACAGGCTAGGGGAAAGATCCCTGTTCCCCCAGCACCTGTTGGCCATCTGCACCAACCGAGTTTGTGCAGTGACTGGGGCGATGCAATAAAAGCTTGCCCTTAATATCTTTGCTTATCTTTGTTTTTAAATAATAAACAGCTGCAAAACACCCCTTCTCACCACCTTTCCTCAACAGCATTCCCTAACAGTATTCTATAACAGTACACATTACCCCACTTGATTAACTTAAAAACAGTTTTCAAATAATCAATTTACCCTATCACATTGCTGCATTCGGTGCAGTAGGTAAACTCCCCCTGCTAATTACTTAAATTGTTAAGATACCTCAGGTGTGCTGAATTGTCGAAAGCACACACCTGTGAGTAGCACCATTGACCGCAATAATATATATATAAAAAAACCAACAACACCATGGTCCCAGCTGCTGCTTTTTAGGAGACAGACAGACAGACAGACAGACAGACAGACAGTGTGAAACCCCAGTGTAATGCCTTTTGCCCAAAATGGGTGCTTTCCACCATGAGGGATTTGGGTGGCAGGGCTAGGACAGTGAATTTCTCTCCGGGGTTTAGTGGTTTTTCACATGCCAGCTGCAGGGTGACAATGTTATGGGGGAGAGAGAAGCTGTCTGGGAAATGCGCTGCTGGGCACGAACCTGTTTTCTGAGCTGGCGGGCATGGATGATTGTCTCGCATTGTGTGTCTCAAAAGCAAGTAGCATGTCCATACGCATTTTGTCAAGCAATGACAGGAAAGGGTGTGTTTGCGCATGCATGGCCGTGCATGTGCTCTTTCAAGAAGCACATGTGTTCTTTTGGGGAACATCTATCACTGAGATTCCAGAACGATGTGTTTGGCCACCAATATACAAAGATATGATGTCCTTATTTAAGGGGGGGGAAACCTAGGAGAGAAACAACAGCTGGACCTCAAACTTAAACCCAGAAGCATCGCCCACATGGCTCAGAAAGCCCACTCAGCACATGCTCAGAAAGAGGCTAGCCTCTTCAGAGATCTAGAACAGTTCCAGCAAGTGATGGTTATGGGATTTTGCACTAAAGCGGGAGTAAACAAAGAAAGAAAGAAATAGAGAGAGGCACAGAAATGCACTTTGCCGAGAGACTGAAGCTGGCCTGAGTGTTGTGGCTGTGGGTGGATTCGAACCCGGTCCTCTGTGTGCTACATCGCCACACTGGGAGAAGTAGTCATGCTTACTGGGGCTGGGGAGGGGGGGAGTTGTAGTTCAGCTGCATCTGACGGGGCAGAGGTTCCCAACACCTGACCTATATTGCATTTGCACCTCTCTCTTTAGCCAATAAGCCTCCCCAAGTGCCTTATTGAACTTTTTTTTTAGTATTAAAAAAAAGAAGACATTTCCTGTCCTCGGTTTAACACAAAAGGAAAAATGGAAGGGGAGGGGAAAGAAAGTACCCTCAGGCACCAAATCTCAAGAGTTCTTACTAAGACTTAGTTGGGATGCAAATAGTTCTAAGATGCTGGGGTAGAATGGGTGCTAGTAGGTGGCAGATTATTATGATTATTTATTAAATTTGTATACAACCCTTTATCCGTAGATCTCAGGGAAGTTCACAGCCTAAGATTACAATATAAAAAACACAAAAGGCATAATAAAAATGAGAAGCCAAACAACTCAATGGTCCCCACAATTAAAAGAGCATTGGATGTCAATCAGCAAAAGGCCTGGTGGAAGAGGAATGTTTTTGCCTGGCGCCCAAAGGTGTATAATGAAGGCCCTAGCGGAACCTTCCTGGGGAGAGCATTCCACAGACAGGGAGCCACTGCAGAAAAGGCCCACTCTCCTGTTGCCACCCTCCGGGCCTCTCAGAGGATGATCACAGGGTCTGGGTAGGTTCATATGGAGAAATGCAGGAGAAAGAGCCGGAAGCAGCTTGAAATGCCTCTGCTGCTCTTTTCTCTTGCTTTTAGCATAGGAACATGCAAGGCCTGCAAGCATGTCATCAAAGTTAGCAGATTTCCTGCCCCTGCTTGCTTATAAGTCCAGAACACAGTATTAAGGTACGTAGTACAACCGCCCTGCCGGAACTAAGCAGGCCTGTCCCTGTTCAGTGCCCAGGTGGACTATTACCTGAGAATCATGCAATAATAATAATAATAAATAATAATAATAATAATAAATTTATTACTTGCACACTGCCCATCTGGCCGGGCCTCCCCAGCCACTCTGGGTGACTTCCAACAGAATATTAAAAACATGAAAAAACTTCCCTAAGCAGAGCTGCCTTTGTATGTCTTCTAAAAGTCAGATAGTTGTTTATTTCCTTGACATCTGATGGGAGGGCGACCCACAGGGCGGGCGCCACTACCGAGAAGGTCCTCTGCCTGGTTCCCTGTAGCTTCACTTCTCGCAGTGGGGGAACCGCCAGAAGGCCCTTGGAGCTAGACCTCAGTGTCTGGGCTGAATGATGGAGGTGGAGAGCTTTGAGCTCCCTGAACGAAAAGGAAGATTTATTAAAATAATAAACAGCAATTTGTGGCTCCCAAAAGAGAGCTGACTCTTCACAAGCCTACACTGACCTGTTTCGTTTTGTTTCTCCTACCTAGGACGAGAAATACTGGAACAGGCGGTACAAGAACAACGAGGCAGCCAAACGTTCGCGGGACGCCCGCCGCCTGAAGGAGAACCAGATCACGGTCCGGGCAGCCTTCCTGGAGAAGGAGAACGCCGTCCTGCGCCAGGAAGTGGCCAACATCCGCCAGGAACTGACCCGTTACCGCAGCATCCTCTCCAAGTACGAATCGCAGCACGGCACCTTGTAAGGCCCGCGGCAGCAGACGGCCGCGCTCTTCTCCACCGCTCCACCGCTCTGACGCGGTGGGGCCACCCTGGTTTTTCAACCCTGACCCCCCCGTCTTCCCGAACCGGGCAAACAAATAATCAAACAACAGATGTTTGGAATAAGGGGAAAGGTCCCGAGGCGGACGATTCCCCACGTGCGGGGACTGCCGTGCTCCGGGTGCTCGACAGAAGGGATAAGACTTCCTGGGTTTGGCCTGAGCTGACCCTCGCCAAGAAAAAGGGCAGTGACTTGGAGACGTTGAACTGGGCATCGTAGGCACACGAGACACACCGCGAACACACAAGGGCTCTGTAGCACACTGGAAGATGTATTACACACACACACAAACACACACGTGCACACAGTACCCATTCTCTTTCTCTCTCTCCACGTACATGCTAAAGTTTGGTTCGTTGGCAGACTTTTCTCTCCAAACGGCAGAATTCAGCCCCAGATTGCTGCAGCTACTCACCTCTGCTTGCCCTGTTGTGGCATTTGGCTCAGTGACACAGTGGGCCCAAGGAGGAATCAGGGTGTGCTTGGGCTTCCTTTTTTTTTTCTTCCGACAGCATCGTTTTTCAGTGGACATTTCTTCTTCTGCACACAATTTCTTCGACTCCTTTCTCATTTTTCTCCAGTCGACTCTTTTTGTCAGGGTTGGTGGCGAAGGACACGAGAAGGCTACAAAAGTGGACCCACCCCACACACCCCCGAGCCGTTCTGGGCTCCCATCTCGCAGCAGGTATCGAACCACTACGCCCTCCTCCCGCTGCACCCATTGCAAAGAGAACTTAGAGGAGTCCTGGCACCCTGGGGGAAAAAGAGGACACAGGAGGGGTTTTCTTTTCTTCCTTTTGATACCAGTAAACGTCAAGACTTCTGCCTGCAAAATGCCAAATTAGAAAAAAGAAAAAAAACGGGTTGTGCACTCATATTTCCCCCCCCCCACAATTGGACAAAAGGGGCTTTGTGTCAGAGGGCAGGTGTATGGGTTGTTAGTTTAATGATTACGATTATATTATTATTACTATTATACCTGTTTTTAGTTAAAAGGCAAGTGATGGTTTCTGTTCTTTTCCCCTTTCCACCACACCACACTTTTCCTCATGTTTTGTGTCCAACACTGTCTGATGTACGTCATATGTATAGAAGCTAAAAGAAAAACGAAAAACACAGAACCTCATTGGTTGACCCTCCATAAATATGAACATATATATATAAATATATAAATATATATAATTTTCTCTCTCTTTTTTTTTTGTAAAGCAAAAAGTATATATAGAGGCTCCAGGAGAGACTTGAGAGATTACAAACTATGTTCTTCTTAATTGGGGAAAGGATGGTTCTTTCGTACAGAAAGTGAATGGGGGGGTAAGGGGGAGGGGGAAATATGGTATTTTTATCTCCTTTGGGGAGGTTCCTAGTCTTTTTAATTTTCCATGTAACAGTGTTGCTGAAGACTTTGGGGGGTGAAACCACCGGACTTGACAGAAGGCTTTTATTTTTGAAAGGATGTTTACACAGTTGTATACCATGAGCAAACTAAGAATAAAGAAAGACAGGATTTTAAAAAAATAACGAACCAAACCCGAGATCTTTTGTGTCGTTTGCATTAACATTTCTCTGTGCGGCTCAGATTTTACCAAACTGGTGCCCTCCTGTTGCTGCACTACAAGTCCCATCAGCCTCAGCCATTTCTGGGGTTCTTTGGTCCACTCAATTTACAGAAAGGTGTCGGTTTTTCCCTATCGTTTACTCATGTCCTGCTGTAACAAGGTAAAAGGAGACTTAAAGGAAAACAGCCATGTTAATTGGCGGTGGGGGTGGGAGGGGGCGAGAGGAGGAGAAACCCACTAGCATTCTGTGCAAAGACAACTGAATTCTACAGCTTGTGCTGTTTTGCACATTCCTGCCCACTTTGCAGAAGAGGTTTGGCTTCAAGCATTCAGAGCAGGGGCCAAAGAGACAGAAACGTCGGGAGCTGGCCCATCCAGCTCCGTATTGTCTACAGCAGGCGTTCCCCAGAGAGGTCGTTGAATCACCAGTGGTCTGCAAGCTTCATTCAGGTGGCCTGTGGTGTGTGGCTTTGCGGTTGAAGATGGGAGAGGGTACATGCCTTGTGTTCAATATTCAACTCTGCTTTTAATCGCAATTCTGTTGCTTATGGCAATAGAAACACAATTAAAAACCGCACATCAATCAAGTACAGGGCATTGCAGTCACTGCAACAAGCAGATAAAACCATTAAGGAGGCCTCTGCTATTCTCAAGAGATCCATGGGGGAGAGTGTTAGGAACCGCTTGCCTACACTGACAACAGCTCTCCAGGATTTTGGACCAGGCATTCCCAGCCTTACCTAGAGTTGCTGGGCCCATGCTGCAGGCCAAGCAGATGCCCTGCCACCAAGCTGCCCATCCCCTTCCTCTAAAAAGCCCACCTTGCCCCGTCACCAGCTTCTGATGTTTAATTAGGTCCTCACGTTGGACTCCCAGCTCGCATAATCCTTAGCCAGCTTGGTCAGTGGTGATGGTCATTGTAGTCCATTTGGGAGGGCCGAAGTTTCCCCACACCTGCCTTACAAGATGGAGCAAGCCTGCCTGTGTAGGAGTCGTCGGGCCTTCAGTTCCCAAACTGATTCTGCAAACAACCTTTGTGAAGAGACCTTGTTTTAAGGTTGGTGTGTATAAATGGAGAGAGACCGATTTTCTTTTTTATGTATTATTTTATTATTACATTTATATCATGTACAGAGGTGGGTGGAGAGGGTCTAGAGCAGGCATCCCCAAACTGCGGCCCTCCAGGTGTTTTGGCCTACAACTCCTATGATCCCTAGCTAACAGGACCAGTGGTCAGGGAAGATGGGAATTGTAGTCCAAAACATCTGGAGGGCCGAAGTTTGGGGATGCCTGGTCTAGAGCAGGGTTTCCCAAACTTGGGTCTCCAGCTTCTTTTTGAACTACAGTTCCCATCATCCCTGACCACTGGTCCTGCTAGCTATGGATGATAGGAGTTGTAGTCCCAAAACAGTTGCAAACCAAAGTTTGGAAAATAGAGCTTATTCTAGCCCAGGCATCCCCAAACTGCGGCCCTCCAGATGTTTTGGCCTACAACTCCTATGATCCCTAGCTAACAGGACCAGTGGTCAGGGAAGATGGGAATTGTAGTGCAAAACATCTGGAGGGCCGAAGTTTGGGGGTGCCTGTTCTAGCCCAACACACTAACCACACCGACAAGAAAGTACAAATTGCAAGAAGGTGTCATCACTGGGTGCTTCTAGATGGGGACCTTGTTTTGCAACTGTGTCATCAAGATCTGAACCACCCCCCCTAAATAAAAAATCCTCTGTGGCATACAAGTTTCCTCACTTCCTCATGCCTGCCTCAGTCAGTGGTATTCATTGCTGCTCTGACACTTGCTATCCACAGGAGTGACTAGAACAGGCTTCCTCAACCTCGGCCCTCCAGATGTTTTTGGCCTACAACTCCCATGATCCCTAGCTAGCAGGACCAGTGGTCAGGGATGATGGGAACTGTGGTCTCAAAACATCTGGAGGGCAGAGGTTGAGGAAGCCTGGACTGGAACACAATAGTATGTATATTGGCTGTATTTCTGTTCCTCGGCCATTCTTTCTGCTACTTTTTTTCCATTCTGGGCATGCGTACCACTATTTCTGCACATGTGGGCACACACATTTTTTTAAATGTGTGCAAGAACAAAGATTACCAGCCTTGGTTATGATGCTTCACACAAAACAGTGAGCAAAATACAGGCTTGGAGGGGGGGGCGGGGAGCAGAGATGTCCATTTCCATTCTTTTTAATAGCAAAGTCTTGCAGCTTTTGTTTGTTTGTTTGTTTGTTTGGCCTGACCATTCAAAAGTGACAAAAGGCTTAGCACAAGATTTCGTTCATTTTTTTCCAGAAGCCTGATAGATGTGTAACTGTGATTACATTCTCCAAGAGAACCCATCACATTTTACTGGGAAGCGACACTGGGGAAAAAAATAAGCTGCTCTGAAACAGCCATATACCTTCAGCATGCAGCAGTCCTTGGAAAGAGGTGGCTTCAGTTTGGTGCTTGACATGGATGGAAGCAAAATTGCTAAACTGTGCTCTGGTGAGGAGCGTGTAGGATTAAGGGTGTAGAGATCGAGACTACCCACGCAAACATCAGGACATTTGTAACAAACCACCATCACCCCTGTTCCAGTGAGCTTTTGCATAACAGCGACTGCAGATGTATTATGGGAATTCAAGAGCAGGAATTCTCACAAGATGCAGTCGGGTCGTTTGCAGCATGTCCACATGAAACATTCGTATTGATTTTCACTGCTTCTTTTATTCCTTATATTTTATTGTATTTGAATTCTAGAATGGAAACTGCAATACAAGATCAGAAATAAAAGAAGCAATAGAAAGACAGCTCAAAATCATGCAACACCTCGCACGGCACGTTGCAGGCAGGAAAAACCATTCAGTGGTTCTGTCAAGACTCTTAGCAATTCTTGTTGGAGGGTGTAGGGAGGGGAGTTTGGAAACCACTGACTTTGAGGATTTACCATTGGGCTTAAATGTTAGAAAGCGAGAAAGTAAAGGCTCGGTGCGTGAGCAGCGCTGATTCCAAAGTAAGCACCCTTCTGGATATGCACTGGGTGGGTGGTGGACATAATTCAGGATAGACCAGCCAATGATGGTGGTGAGAATATAACATAATAAATACAGTAATAGAATCAGATCAGGAAAGGCTGGATGTAAACGCAGCCAGAAATCGGGAGAGAATATTTTCAATTAAGATGCACCAAACCTTCCATAATTGCAAGTGAGGAGCACTTCATGGCAAGTGAGAGTCTGCTGAAGTGAGGTCTGTAGAATTTCAAGATAACCAAACAGAGACTCTGGCTGAGCTTCCACCAGGTCTAACCTCATCACAATGGTCACATCTGCTCCTACCATTTTCTTTTATCTACTTAACAAAATAAGTATTTATTTCTTTAAATATAAGCACTGAGAAGTACGTAGGACTTCTGTTTTGGCTTAGTTGCATACAGGTGCATAATTGGCGCACGTTCCTTTTGAAAGCAGAGTTTGTCAATTCCTGCAAAAGATTTCTTCATCCAATTCCCACATTACCTTTTGTGGGTGTTTTTTTTTTAATGCGCCAATTAGCGCAGCACTGCTGCCACCTGGTGCCCAAAGTGAGACACTGGGAATTTCAGTCTTCCATGCAGACTTCATTTTTAAGGAAGTGGGCACACGATTTGAAGAAGCCCAGTAGTTGTTTGGAGCACCCCTCGCTCTTGAAACAATGGAGTGCACCGCCAGGGGTGAAGTCAAGCTGCTGCTTTAACAGCACCAAAGTGACCTTTCCAGGCTGCAATCCTGGGCAGCGTGTACAGAGGTCCTGGGTTGCCCAGATGAAAAGACCCTCATCTCAACCTCACTGATGTGGTCCAAAGGAAAGCAGAGCAAGATGTTTGGTCACCGGAAGGAGGAATACAAGGCACCATCCACTCCAGACTCGTGTAGGGGCTACTTCTTAGCCTTTTAATCTCCCAAAGATATTCCACAAGGCAGCAGAGGCATGTTCCTTCTAGATGGGCTACCTTCCCAGGTAGCAGGTACCGCCACCAGAAGTATTACCCCTCCCTCTAAAACCCCATTCCCCCAAAGCTGCCCAATCAGCGGCAGAGGAAGCCACTTGGGCACCTGTGGTGGTGCACCCAGGGGCGCCACGAGCCGCCCATAGGGGTGGGGTGAGGGCTGCACTGCGGGGACTCCGGAGTCTGCCTGCCTCCTCCCACTCAGCCGCCCTATAACTGGGGGGGGGGGGAGAGAGAGGCAGCGGGCGGACTGGACTGTTTGGGCAGCGTGGAGCATGCGCACACCCAAGCAACCGCAGGAGAGATGCATGGCTCGGGCGCACTGCAGGCCCCGCAGTGAGTGCTGCCCGGCATTTTGTCACCCCCCCTGAGTGTCAGTACCCCCTGCACCCCCTTCCTCTGCCCCTGTGCCCAGTAGAGGCTGTTTTAAAGCATTTTAACTAAGTGATGAGCTATAAACTACCCCCAAGACTTGCCTAAAGTCTTGCAAATAAAGGTTGTGCAAGATCTATCTCCCTATCTGAAGAACAAAGCAGGGTAGTAGTACCTGCCAGACATAATGCTCATTTAAAGCCACTGTCTTCTACCCACCCAGGCCCATGACGAAAACGGTGATTATAGCGTATAGATGCTATGGGTGGGTCTCCTTCTGCGTGGCACAGTACAGCTGAATCCCCCTGTTGCACTCAGGAAAAAACAAGGAGATGGATATCCATGCTATTGCTTTTATTGCATAGTTTTTTGGAGTTTTATTTTTATTTATTTCATTTTAAACATTTATCTCGTTGACAGGCAACACACAGGAGGCAGTTGCAGACATAAAGGTTAACCGGTACAGCACTTCAGGCAGACATATAAACAACCCAAACCAAGGCTGCATTTCTCCAGTCAAAGATGCTAAGGGCTGCAACACCCACAGGACATGGGACCTTGGAGGGAGGAGGAAGAGGAAAAGTGCAATGAGCTTGGAATGGACACAGTCACAGATCTGATGCACAAAAACCCCAAAAACAAACAGACATGAGATTAATGGGGCTCACAGGCAAGGCTGAACATGGTTTCCAGGCCAGATCACCACCCCCGTTTCTACACTGCAGCCTAAATGATATTAAAATATGCTTACATTTATGCAGCAGTGTTCCCTCTTCTATTAAACTGCCTACACATATTTTTGTAGCAGCTTGAAGATGTAGACAGCAAAGAGGCAAAGGACAGGCCTGTATCTCGAGCCAAAAAAAAAATCTGTTGAGAACAAGCAAGCTTTGCTGGGCAACACTGAGCTCTCGCACTGAGCTCAAGTGTTATCATTTGCAACTCGGTTTATACGCAAACAATTGGCTGTTTTGGATCAAAACGAGGCGTTTTTAAAAGAAGAGATAATTTCGGCAGCAGCTTACAAGCTTTGTGCCCTGACAGACTATTAAAGGCAAGTCAGTCTGTTTCCCATTTCACAAGGGGGCTGGAGTCCCAAAAAATACAGTTCCCATCATGCTTTGTGCTTGCAAAGATGAGGACTCCAGCAGCAGCTTGGGCACCACCTGCTCGTTCCATTGTTGCTGCCATGATCTTCTGTTCCCCTCGAAGATTGCCAAGTGTGTTGTTATCCAGCAAGTGCATTCGGCCACATTTATACATACACTCTTAGACATGCTTACACAGAAGTAAGCCCCATTTAACCCCAACAGGCCTTGCTTCTGGGTAAGTGGATATAAGCTTGCAGTGCCCCCCCCCCCTATTTCATTTAGACCCTGCCTTTATCCAAAGAATCATAGAATTGTAGAGTTAGAAGGGAACCTAAAGATCATCTAGTCCAACCCCCTACAAATGCAGGAATATGCAACTGTCCCATAGGGGGATTGAACCTGCAACCTTGGCGTTATCAGCACCATGCAGTCAGGGGGCATCAAATGTGGGGGTGGTCTCCAGGTGATCTCCCTTCCAAGTAGTGACCCCAAGGCTGGCTGCTGCATCACATCCCTTCAGAGCATGCAGTGGGCCTCTCCCCCAATTATTTAATCCCATCTTTCCTCTAATTATTTTCGGACAGTGTATATATTATGGTCCCTCCCCACTTTTTTATTCTCACAACCACCCTATAAAATAGCTAAGGCTGAGAGCAAGCCACAGATATTGAGTGGGGATTTCAGAGTGATTCTCTCCAGTACAAATCTGACACACTAACTCCTACATCAGGCACCCCCAAACTTTGGCCCTCCATATGCTTTGGACTACAATTCCCACCTTCCCCAACCACAGGTCCTGTTAGCTGGGGATCATGGGAGTTGTAGGCCAAAACATCTGGAGAGCCGCAGTTTGGGGATGCCTGTCCTACACCATACTGGTCCCTTTTATCAGGAACCTCTCAATAGGTTAGAATTAGCTATGTTGACATTTTGAGCAGCAAAGAGTTCTGTGTTGCATAGGGCACGGCTACCCATCAGAGCTCACTTTCTACAACTTCTTTTAAATGAGTTACGTAAGCTTCCACCCCACAAATGAAACTGACACAAGCCACAGTGTGAGGAGGCAGCTGAGTATTCTTTGTTAAGATGCATACCCCCTTCACAGAACCCCAGTCCCTGAGTTCCCTGGCCAGGAGCCATGACAGCTCGACTGGTTACGAACCGATTTAGGAGAATACGACTTCAGACATGCTTCTACCCCTTCACCAACTTCAGGCCTTGCACTAAATAATAATAATAATAATTCTCCAAAACCATTTGCCATATTTGCCTGTGTTCAGAAACGTTTCTCTGTTATCACAAGGGACTAGAACCTTGGTTGCTTAACAACAGCAATGCTAGAAATCTCAGCCAGTTAAACATGCAGCTGGTCCCAGATTAAAAGACCTAGTCTTGCCTGCCAGTTTCTTTTCTCTGAGCTAAGCTTTCTTGTGCAGACGTGAAGATGCTAACAGTGAGGACGGTGAGGGCGGTCGAGAAGCGACAGGGGATGGGAAGAGCTGTAAGGCAACCTTGCAAAACTCTACCAAAGACATGAGTAGTTCAGAGCGAGTTATTAACACCCCAGCACAGATCTATGCATTAAAATTAAGAGCAGCTATTATACAGGCTCCAGAATAAATTAAGAGCGATAAGCAGCTGAATAATTTCTTCCGTGGCATAATTTGCATTCTGTTCCCCAACATATATAAATACCAAGCTCGTATGCATTAGTACTTTAAAAGGGGGGTATCCAGTGTTCTTCCAGTGGATATATTTGATAACATTCTTTGATGGTTGCTGAGTGAGGGCAAACCTTGAGGCTTGTATGCCACTAAATTCTGCTTAGACTCGCTGAAATTTATGTCCATAATGGGTGTGAAACATTGGACACAACCCCGACTATTGCTCCTCCAAGAATTCTGCACGCAAGTCCCGATCCTGGAAAAAACCCGACTTATTTCCGCATTGCTGAACTTCCCTCCCAGCAGTACAAAAAGTGTTTCCGAGGGGACAACAGAGTGTGGTGCTGTTGTGCCCCACTGTTAAGGGCTGGAACCAAGTGCTAGAATTGACAGGCACTGGCTGAGGCCCATATCCCAGGAGGGAGATCCAGGGCTCTGCTCCTCCTCGGTGTCGCTACTGTTCTCCCAGCCCTCTCCAAGAGCACAACTGGTGACAGGGGGAAGAATAAGTGCCACCCTCCAGTTACATTGTCCTCCCCATTTCGGACAGTGGGGTTTGCGGCAAGCAGGACGCCGACGCCTCCCACTTGCGAGATCTGGAGCAGGCGCTGGCGCTGCGAGAGTGAACCAGATCTCCTCCCTGGGGTTCTAAAGCTACTCTTCTTGATGCTGGAACAAGTGTTTAAAGCTACGGTAATCGAAGTTAAGACTGTGCAATGTTATAGGAAATATCTGTTTGTTTTTAAAGTGCAACAAGCAGCAAACAGAGAAGCGATGCTTCCTAAGACACTGCCTATGAGGTAAGCCACAAATAGAGATTTATAATATACAATTAAAAGGGGGGGAAGGGGGGAAGAGAGGAGGCTCAGCCCCACGGAAGTGTTCCGCCTTGTGACCTGCCAGGCTGGGTGAGGGGGCGTGCCTCAAGACATCTCCCGCTACCTGTTTTTGCAGTCCCAGGCAGGCAGCAAAGTTTGGCGAGGGCCCTGGAACTCCCACACAGGGCCGGCGAGCTGCGTGAAGCTCGGTGGCTCTGCACGATTGTTATCTGGGCAATAGAAAACCCTCTCAAGATGACATTGTTCCTTGCTTCGTGGCTCCGCTTAATACGGCTGTGAGCCTACGCTGTCATATATTGAGACACACAGTTCTGTCGTCCTTGCCTCATCCCCCCCCAAAAAAAGCCAGACCTGTGGAAAGATCTACATAATTTAAAGCACATTAAATGCTCACGACTTTCCCAAAAGAATTATGTGAACTGTAGTCCGTGCCCCCAGAGCGCTAACATTCCCAGCACCTTTAACAAACTGCAGTTCCATGGATTCTTTTTTTAGGGGGAGGCCACGTGCTGTGAATGTGTGTTGATGGTGCTTTAAAAGTACGGATCTGACCTTTTGCGATCAACACTTCTTAGTGATGGATTCACCAGCTCCCACTAGCAACTTGTGGGGAAAAGGGAGAGAGCGGGAAATAGGGCAAGCTGAAATATTGCTAATAAAATGCCTAGGAACGTTCACGTGAACAAAGAAAATTAAAAAAATCTTGGTCCCTTCGATTGGCTTTCCTTTTCAAACAGCAGTCATTTAACCACACAATAACGTCAGCAGATCCCAGAATTCCCCCCGTTTCCTCCTGAGTCGGCCTTACATGCCACCTAAATACTACAAAGCAACTGCTACAGAGGGTCTTTTTCCCAGAGAGGAATCCGCCCTCCTTGCTATGGCAGGCAGAGGCCTCTGAGTTGCCTCCCAACAGTGTCATTCATAAGCTCCGATTACAGGGATCAAAGTGACAGCCTGGCTCTCAGGAGGTTTCTGTGAGATGGAAACTTTGCAGGATGGCCTTTCCTTTGTATATAAAACCTGCTCTCTCTCACACACGCACTTCTGCGGCTACATTCAGAGTGAAGACAAAAACCAGCAGCTAAAGAACGTAAAAACTGCTTGTTAACCTAACGGGACCGTGAGCAGTCGTGTTAGCAAAGAGCAGCCAATGGCCCAAGTCCAGGCCTACCTAGGCCACATTCACACCTTACACTTAAAACACCACCACATCGCTTTAAACAATCATGGCTTGCCCTAGAGAATTCTGGGAGCTGTAGTTTGTGAAGGGTGCTGAGCGTTGTTAGGCCGTCCCTACTCCCCTCACAGAGCTTGAAATTCCCAGAATGGTTTAAGGATCAGTCCCCTTTTCCTCCCCCTTCCAACACCTCTTGGCACCCTTAACAAACTACATGTCCCAGAAGTCTTTGGCGGAAAGCTGCAAATGTTTAAATTGGTTTTGTGGTGCTTTCAATGCATGGTGTTGATGTGCCCACTGCAGGGAGGAATCTCATTCCCACCTTTCAAGGGCAAATGGTGTCCCCACAGTGGCTAAAGAGAGGCCTATGGAAAGCCCACAGACAGGACATGAGCACAACCGCACTCAATCACTCATGCTCCCCAGCAGCCAGGATTCAGAGACTTGGATACTGGAGGCATCATGAGGAAGAGCCATTGGTGGCCTTATCCTCTGCGAATCTTTCTAACCGCCTTTTAAAACAGTCCTGCTTAACAATGTACTCTGCGAAGAGAAAGGACAGAACAACAACAAAAAAAGAAGTAGTGTGGAAATTTCAGCAAATTAGGAACCCTATTATGCTTTGCTCTAGTACTGGCCTAGACGTCAACCCACTAGGTCGACCTTTGATATACAGGCTTTCTCCCACGAGGAAGTGGGGGAAAGTTTTGCCGGTGGAATTTGCCAACTTCAATCTCCTGATTCGACATCTCTTAAGAGACACAGACAAATACATTTTTGGTGAACATCATTTCATATATGCACACACACACATATCCATTACAGTATTGGATCATTTTAATTGCTTGTTAACCCCCACATAGTGGGGAGAAAAGAATAATAACAAACCGCCCTACCGAAGTTAAGCCCCCACCCGTGAGAAGAAGAAAAAATTCCAGTTACATTCATCAAGTTTATTCCTTGAGAGCGCCAGATTTGGGAGGTCATCAGTGCAGGGGTTGGGGGTCAGTCCCATCCCCTTTCACTACACCTCCGGCTGGCTAGAAATGAGCCTTAGAAGGCTGTCGAGAAAGTGGTCCCTTCCTTGCCCTTAATGTCCTTGGTCACCCCCTGCAGGAGAGGTGGCCGAAGAACCAAACACAACTCCAAAGAAAGATGGCAGATCTCCCTTCCCAGGGTAAACAAAGAGAGGAGGGAAAACGGCTGCCTTCGGTTCTGTTAAGGGTTTAAAAGGAGGGGTGGTGGTGTCAAATAGAAGTTAGTGTTTTGTGGGCTGCCTCGTACATTCGGCTCCCTGCTACAGTGGTCTCACTGCTTTCACATACACCCCCACCCTGCGTCCACCCCGGCTGAGCGGACCGTGGAAAGACGAGGAGCAGCAAGGAAGGGTTAGTGTTCTCTAAGTGGCTTCTTGTGAATGGAGAGAGAGAGAGAACAACACTAGAAATTGAGAAATTGGGACACGACTCTTGGTCCCACGGCTTGAAGGAAAGTTGGTGTGGAATGTGCATTTCCCCAGCCCACTCAGTGCCCCACTCATTTCTCCAACCCACACCAGCATCTCTCTCCCCATCACTTCAGACACGGTCCTGAACCATGAGCTGCAAAGGGAGGGGAGTCTTCAGTGTTACTGCCCCAGACTGGCAAGCAGGGTACACCACAGAGGTGTCCCCCGTCTATGGGGCAAGTGGTTGGAAAAGTGGAATAGAAGGCCTCCCCTAAAAGGAACAAGGTGGAGAGGGTGGTGGGTCCTTGTAGGGGAGGAAAGGCTACATCACTTCTCGACCCAAACCACACCAAGGGTCCTGTAGCCAAGCTGCTCCTTCTTGATGGGAGATGCAAAACAGGTTGGCAAAACCAGGCCTTTGCAAGTGGGTGAGGAAGGAAGGAAGGAGGAGGTCAACATTCAAACTGTTGCATGGACAGCAGCAGAGGATCATGGGGAGTGGCCAAGACCTGCCACCCAAAGGCTCATTAAAGGAATATATGGTATGTGTGTGCCAAGGCCGAGAAGAGCAGAGGGAGGTTTTAAGCAGCTTGCCATCTGGTGGCTGGAGGGGGCATTGCAAGTCAGAACGCCCACCCACTACCCACACAGACAGTACCCCCGACCCCAAGCCTCAGGGTCCCTCTTTGCAGCAAAGGGGCAGAAGAGAACGAAAGTTACGTCAGATCTGCAAAGTGCTCCCGCATCCTGGGTCAGAACGCTGTGATCTTCACCTGGTTCACGCCGGTGATTAGATTGGCCACCGCGTGGTGGATCTGCCCCTGGATGGGTCCGTACTCCACCCTCTCTCCGTCAATGGTGAGGATGCCCTTGCGAGTGAGGGGCTCGATGCGGAAGGCCCGGACGGGAATGTGGATGAAATGCGGGCACTCCATGTCAAAGTGAGTGCCCTTCTCCGTGGCCAAGAACAAGCGGATCAGGGCTGCCCGGGAGATGCCTGCCTTGATGTAGAAAAGGTGGATGAGGCCGTCGTTGAAGCAGGCAAAGGGTGCCATGAACAGGTCGGCTCCCAGGTGAGACTGATAGATGGCCAGCACAGAGACAAAGTCCTCCTCCACTGTCACCCATGACTTGGGCACCGGCTGGTCCAGAGGTGCCAGGAACTCGTCGGGGGGGCCGTGCACCTGCTGGGGAGAAAGCGAGACGGCAGGTGCGGTCATGGGCAGCCCGGCCTCCCGCGTCTCCCTGCAGTCAGCCACGAGCTCCTCCGGCAGGTTCTCGAAGCTGAAGCTGGAAGAGTGGAAGCTGGAGGAAGAGGGTGGGGAGCTGGGCGAGGGGGTGGGCTCGTCGGAAGGCTCCACCTCCTGGAAGCAGAGGGAGTGGCGTTCCTTGCACAGGCCCAGGTCAGAGACTGTGCGGTGGAGCGGCCCGTGCTGGAAGGGGAGGCTCCCGTTAGCCGCCATGGTGATGCTGCGCAAGATGGGGCGGTGGGCTGTGCCCTCCGGGGCGGGCAGGTAGGAGAGGCGCCCCCGGTAAGTGTTCAAGGCGGCCAGGCGGACCATTGTCCCCAAGGTGAAGCGAGCCGGTCCGATGTGCCGGAACTTCTCACTCTCAATGTCCACGTCGGAGATGAAGCCCCAGGCCACGCTCAGGAAGGAGAAGGAACGGGAGCCCGATGCGGTTGTGACCGACACCAGGTCCAAGGGGGTCACCGCGCCGTGGCAAAGCAGGAGGGTGCAGCTTGTGAGCAGCTCCTGGCCCAAGGTTTGCTCAAACCTGCTCGACAGAGTGAGAAATGTGTCAGGGTTGGAGAAGCTCACTTGCCCATGCAATCAAATGGTGAGAGGCTCCCAAGAGAGGGAGGGACAAACACTGCCACAATGTGGGGTGCAGAGGCCGCATCTGTCACGGGGCAACAGTAGCACTTACATTTCTGTTTAGCCAGCAAACAATAGCCGCATGTCCAAAATGAGAAAGGAAAACATAAACAGCTTAGGGCCGCAATACCTCAAGGACCGCCTCTCTCCATATGAACCTACCTGGATCCTGCAAATGTCCTCTGAGGCCTTCTTCGTGTGCCTCTTCCACGAGAGGTCTGGAGGGGGCCAACATGAGAACAGGCCTTTTCTGCAGTGGCTCCCCATTTGTGGAATGCTCTACCAGAGAGGCTTGCCTTCATCATACACCAGAGCTTTTCAAACTTTTCAAGTTGGCGACACACTTTTTGGACATGCATCATTTTGTGACACAGGAATTCAGTTTTTCTAGCAAACTGGAGGTTAAATTAACCCCTTTCCAGCCCTGGAGGAGCGTGGGGAGGGTTCGCGCAACTCACCTACACACTAACATATTGCAATGGAAAGCTCTGTTACACACCTTTACCCCTCAGGTGAAAACGTTCCTCTTCAACCAGGCCTTTGGCTGATTGACATCTGATGCCCTTTTAAATGTGTTGTGGGAGGGGGGGACGGGTTATTGATTTGTTGTTCTTATTTTACTATGCCTTTGTGGTTTTTATATTGCAGCTTTACGCTGCGGACCACCCTGAGATCTATGGATGAAGAGTGGTGTACAGTCGTACCTTGGAAGTCAATCTTGCAGCTGCGGACGCTCCGTTGGACGTATGGCTTCCAAAAGAACGTTCGGAAACCAGAACACTCACTTCCGGTTTTCAATCATTTGGGAGTTGGAACATTCGACTCCTGAGGCATTTGGGAGCTGAGGTACGACTGTACTAATATAAAGTGTCGCAGACACAATAATAATAATTTATAATAATTTATTATTTATACCCCGCCCACTCTGGGCGGCTTCCAACCAAATATTAAAAACAGTACACAAGTGTGACTTGAATGCTGGACTAGACCTGGGTAGACCCAGGTTCGAATCCACATCCATCTGAGAATCTCACTGGCTAACCTTAAACCAGTCCCTCTCCTTCAGCCTCAGCCTATACCTCACAGGGTTTGTTCGTTTATTATTAAATTTTTATTAAACTTTCCTAACTCACAGGGTTTGTTTTGAGACTAAAAGGGAACAATTTGCATCCTGCCTTGGACTTCTTGGAGGAAGGGCAGGATGAAAGCAGAATAAATAATGACCATGATTCTGGTAATTAGTTCTCAGCAATGGCCAAGCTGCTGGTGTAACTTGCTCCCCACCCTTGTAAATGCAGAATTACTTGCTCAAAATTACTGCAGCAAGTAGAGCAGTCAGCTCTGAAACTGCAATCTGGCCTGGAAGCCCTGCCAACCAGTACCAGGTGAGTGGGAGCCTAATTAGCCAAAGAAACAGCACTCTGTGTATGCTTGCAGGGACTCTTCACATATCCAAAAGCAGAGATCAGGTCCAGCTGAAGATGGAGCCCCAAGTAGAGCCTGCTCCCCTGCTTCCCAGAAGTGGTGTGGTGTGGAGCCCGCGTGCTGCAGCAGTTAGTGTACTGAACCTGGGAGTCCCGGGTTCAAATCCCTGCTCAGCCACAAAAGCTCACTTGTATGACCTTGGGTCAGTCACTGCCTCTCAGCTTAAGCTGTGGGGATGAGAATTGTGTGCATGTCACCTTGAGCTCCTTGGAGGAAAAGGTGGGATAAAAATTGTACTGCTGCGGTTTCTTTGTAGGAAAGCTTTCGTAGTGCAAACACAACCCAAAAGCAGCAACGTGAAGCAACTTTGGTAACAACAAATACAAATTTATATATATAATAATAAAATATAAAATAATAAGCAAGAAGATTGACTAAGCATATCAGTTAAGCTTTCCCACTTACCCAGCTCTGAAGTTTATGGCTGCAGCTACTGCATTTCCAGACCCACAAGGGAGAATACCTAGGGGCATTTTTATAGCTTCTTCCCAATCCGGCCGTTCCATTAAGCCATTAATAACCTGGAAGGAAGGAGATAGGAAAGTATTCATAACCTACAATCCTAATAATGCAGGAAATGGGATGTGCTTTTGGGGGGGGGGGACGGGGACGACGACGACCCAAGAACAGCACTCTGCAAATTCATGTTCCAAGAAAACCAAAATTCTCTCACTGAAGGAACTGGGAGAACAGAGAAGCTTCTGTAAAGACAGCTGGAGCTTCTGCTTTTGATCCATTCCAGCAAAGTATCTTGTAGAGGGAGGGCTGAGGGGAATTCTAGGCCTGGTTCTCAGGGAAATCGCAGTTCCTGTGCCCTGAAAAGTCCCCGAAGACTTGTCAAAACCCAAACAGGGGCACCAAAGCCTATCATGCATTTTCTTCACTGCTCTAATTTGCAAATATCTGAGTAGGGCTTTTTTGATGCAGTGTTCAGCCTTGGCCTTGGACCCATGAGGACTAGAAACTCTGGGGAAGTAGTAGTAGTAGTAGTAGTAGTAGTACACCAGGACATTCACACACATGCCTCAAAGCAGTGAAGTGGGTCTTACGTGCCAGAGTTCTAAGGGAGCACAAAAGGGCAACTCAGGAGACAAGTAACGGGAATGGGCCCTAGTGAGTAGCCTAAGGGGAAGGTTCCAGGAGGCTGGAAGGCCAGTGCCTTGGCTAGCACATTGTGAACAATACCTCATATAGAAGCCCATCTCCTGAAATGGACACAATGCCATCCCACTCAGCCAAGTTGATGTTCTGTACCAGCTCCCGGGCATGGTTCTGTCTCTCTGGGGCAGAAAAGGAATAAATAGCATACAGATTAGTAGCAATTCAAAGCCACACTCCCACCCGAAGAAACTGATTCAGTGGCTGACCACCAGGAGACGATTTTGACCTGTTCTGTATGTCTTGTCCTAAGCAGCTGTTTACAAGTGAATGGAAACAGCAAACTGGGAGAAATTATTATTGCTGCTGCTGAAATTATATTTGCATGTGTGTGTGTGTACGTGCATGTACATATACATTATACATTATACAAATATAAACACATGGGCATCACAATTTATTGCTGCTGTAATTGAAAGCTTTGGGGCTATACATTTAGAAGATGGCTATACATTTAACTTTCTAGCATTTAACGCTAATGATTACTTAGGAGTTAAGAGCTATTTAAGTGCCCAAGAAGCTTTGCATACCTTCTTTCAGTAATCTGGGATCATTACCCCCATGTCACAGGTTGCTGTGCATAAAGACTGAGGCTGCTGTTTGCCTAGCAAGTTGGTGTCTGAGGCGACATTTGAACCAGAGACTTACGGCTCACAGGTTCTATGGCTCTTGCCTAGCCGCCGCCGCCGCCGCCACCACCACTACTACTGCTGCTGTTTTTTGTTTAAACAAAAGTATCTGTTCCCAAATATTGCTGTGCTCCCATTTTCAACTGAGTTTCACTTAAGTACTTAAGAGCAGCCCAGCTAGTTTGGTAAAAAAAAAAAAAAAGAGCCCCACAGCAAATGCATGACAATGACAGCAGCCCTCCCTTTCTGTAGATCCCCCGGTGTCTTATATTCAAAGATAGACTGCCCCTAAACACGCTGGTTCCATTGAGCTAGTAAGGCTCAGAGTCACCAATAAGAACTAGCCTCTACCAATTTGTCTACGCCCCCCCACTCCGCTTTTGAATCCATCTACAGGCTGTGTTTCCAGCAAAGGGAAACCCTCTCCCCATATCCACAGGAAGTGCTGATGGCCACCAAGCAAGATGGCTTCAAAACAGGATTAGACAAATTCATGGCCACAGTGGGAAGCAGCAATACTTCTGAATACCATTTGCTGGAAACCACAGCTCTGAGGGTTCCCCACTAGCATCCGGCTGACGGCTGTGAGGACAGGATGTTGGGCCAGACGGGCCTCTGGCCTGGTCCAGCTGGCTCGCCTTATGTCCTTAACCCCCCCCCCCACACGGCATCCATTCACCTTGCCCCTTGAAGGCCACCTTCCTTCTGCTGCCACCTCACCTGTCTGGATCAAGTTGAAGCCGATGTCAGCCTCCGTGATCATGGGGAGGATGTGATTCTGGCACCACTGCAGGGCATTGCCCTTGCCTCCAAAGGGGTTCAGCAGCAGGAGCAGGCGACGGGGACGGGGCAGGAGGCTGCGGCTGATCTCTGGTTTGAGGGGAGAGAAGAGGGCGAACAAATCAGGCGTTGCATTTCCCCCGTTGGAGCTGCATCTGCAAGCTGGTGCAAAACGGGAAACTGCCTGCATGGTAAAGCTGTGATGATGATGGTGGTGGTGGTGGTGGTGGCACCAAGGACCAGCTTCAAACATTACTCCAGATCTGGGGAACTTCTGACCCTCCTAATAATGTTGAACTCCACTTCCCATCGGCTCTGACCATTGGCCGCACTGTCTGGGTCCAATAGGAGTCCAGTTCCATGGGAGGGGGCTGGCTCCTCAAGGACCGCCTCTCTCCATATGAACCTACCTGGCCCTTGCAAACATCCTGTGAGGCCTTCTTCGTGTGCCTCCTCCACAAGAGGTCTGGAGGGGGCTAACATGAGAATGGGCCTTTTCTGCAGTGGCTCCCCGTTTGTGCAATGCTCTCCCCCAGAGAGGCTCACCCGGTGCCTTCATTATACAACTTTAGGCACTAGATGAAAACATTTCCCTTCAACCAGGCCTTTGGCTGATTGACATCTAATGCCCTTTAAAGTGTGTTGTGGAAGGGTGGATTATTGGGTTGTCTTTGTTTATATTTTTTGTATGTCTTTTGTGTTTTTTATATTGTAGTTTTTTATGTTGTGAGATCTACAGGTATAGGGCGGTATACAAATTTAATAAATAAAAATAAGTACAGTAAATATCTGCATGACACATTTGACAGATACACCACAAAACAGAGTTCAGAAGTGCTCGTGACACCGCAAGACGTTCACACAGCAAGTGTGCATTCCCATGTGACATGGGTAGCTAGGAGTTCATGCCCTAACAATGTACAGTTGTTCCTTGGAAGTCGAACAGAATCTGTTCCGGAAGTCCATTCGACTTCCAAAACGTTCGGAAACCAAAAAGCAGCTTCTGATTGGCTGCAGGCAGCTCTTGCAGCCAATCAGAAGCTGTGGAAGCCCTGTTGGACATTCGGATTCCAAAGAATGTTCGCAAACCGGAACACTCACTTCTGGGTTTGCAGCATTCGGGAACCAAAACGTTTGAGTACCAAGGCGTTCAGGATCCAAGGTACGGCTGTACACCAAAGGCAAATCCCGAAACTGTGGTCGTTGCAAGCTTTTACCTGTGGAGGCTTGCTGATCCCAGACGCCTGCTGTGAATGTCTGGAAAACTAAAGTGGAAATCTGATCAAAGAAATCTAGTCAATAAATTATACCAAGTCTGAACTGATTCCGTCTACCTGGATGAATAAAACAATAGTTTTGCAGATGCTTTCTTTGTTTTGATAGTTGATCTATGTAATTGTCTGAGTAGAAGCAAGTCTTCCTTGGTGCAAGAGAAGCGGAAAATGCTTCTCCTGCAATGGCACAGCCTCCACCCATGAGCACTTGTAGTAAAAAAATGTTTTCTCAAGCCAGTGTCACAGAGGGGTTTAGCGTGCTGGAAAGACCCAGGTTCAAATCCTCACTCGGCCATGAAATTGACCGTGTGACATTAAGCAAGTCACTCTCACTCCATCTCACCTTACTTCACAGGGTTGGTGTGAGCATTAAATGGAGGTGGAAGAAGTACGAGGCCCTTGGAGGAAGGGCAGGATGAAAATGTTGTCAAAGTAAGCACATAAAAAAATACTGTAACCTTTTTATATGGCATTCTCCACCCAGCTGAGTCAAACCAGCCAACTTGTCTGTCTAAAAGACCTTAGGCCTGTTCTTTCCCTCTGTTTATTCAAAGTGATGTACTGTATTTTTAACCTTATTTTTTATTCAAGTTCTTACAAAGGAATAAAGAATTCTTTCTTTAAAAACGTTTTTAAAAGGCTGTCTGACTTTGTTTCAAAACCTGCTGCCACTTCATAGAATCATAGAGTTGGAAGAGACCACAAGGGCCATCCAGTCCAACCCCCTGCCAAGCAGGAAACACCATCAAAGCATTCTTGACATATGCCTGTCAAGCCTCTGCTTAAAGACCTCCAAAGAAGGAGACTCCACCACACTCCTTGGCAGCAAATTCCACTGCCGAACAGCTCTTACTGTCAGGAAGTTCTTCCTAATGTTTAGGTGGAATCTTCTTTCTTGTAGTTTGAATCCATTGCTCCGTGTCCGCTTCTCTGGAGCAGCAGAAAACAACCTTTCTCCCTCCTCTATATGACATCCTTTTATATATTTGAACATGGCTATCATATCACCCCTTAACCTTCTCTTCTCCAGGCTAAACATACTCAGCTCCCTAAGCCGTTCCTAATAAGGCATCGTTTCCAGGCCTTTGACCATTTTGGTTGCCCTCTTCTGGACTTGAGACTGATCAACGGATTTATCTATTTTTAATATCTACTAATGTAGAACATTTACCCGGTGAGCACCTCAAGAGAGACAAGGGTGGATGCTGACATTCACACAAATACCATTTCCAGTATTCATGGGTGGGGCTGAAAGTGTTTATGTATTCTTAGACATTCACCAGCAATCCCAGACACATTTTCTGTTCATCACTGGGATGTGCAATGTTCACCGTGACTGACACCCACACCCACCCACCCACCCCGAGGAAAACTCATATTTGCAGTGGCCTCTAGTTTAAAGTCACTCGTTTCTACAGTGACTTCTTACGGTGCTGCAATATGCAGCTGACTCTGGGGAGGGAGCTGCCGTATAGACCACAAACAGATTTTCAGGAGAGTTAAAGGTGATACCAAGAGCCATCATTGCCTGTGGCTTTCATTCATGTATGTGCTTTTTTCAAAAACCGTGGTCTCACCTTTGCTAGCCTTTACAGGGCATCGAAAACCCAGAAATGTTGTTTAACCACAAACAGTGTAATTGAGACAGAAAATAAAACTGCGTTTGCACACCATGACTAATGACAGCTGCCATGCCACCTTTAGCTTTCAGGGCGGGGGAAGTATCACTCCTCCTCATCCTTATATAGGTCCCTTTTATAGGTTGTTTGTCTTTTTAAAGCCATTCCTTACAACAGTATGAACCCTCGCTAACCTGCACACCCAGTGCCTTCCTCTTAGCCGATCCACACCATAATTTAAAGCAAAGAAACTGTAGCTCAGCCCTCAGAGAACTAGAATTCCCAGAACCCTTTTAACTAAACTACAGTGGTCCCTCGGTTTACCAACTTAATCCATTCTGAAAGTCCGTTCTTAAATTGAAACTGTTCTTAAACTGGGGCGCGCTTTCCCTAATGAGGCTTCCTGCTGCCGGTGCCCTTCCACCATTTGGATTCTGTTCTTAGACGGAGGTAAAGTTCTCAAACCAAGACACTATTTCTGGTTTTGTGGAGTTTGTAAACAAAATCGTTCTTAAACCGGACTGTTCTTAAAACCGATGTACCCCTGTACAAAGTCTGGCTGTGAAGAATGTAGTAGGCTGGCTGTGAGAGATGCCTTTGGCTCCAGGACTGCAATGCTGTGGCGGGGGGGGGGGGAAACAACCCCACAAGTCCCAGGATTCTCTGGGGGAAACCATGTGCTTTTAAAAGCATGGTGCAGCTCTATAGTCTCCGCCGGAATCATCTCAAAATGCTGACTGTTCCTGGCATGAAGCTGTGACCTAGAAATGGGAATCCCCACCACTACAGACTTCCTTCTAGTTTTCCAAGGGCAAAAACACATGAGATAAAAAGGCAGGCAGGAAGCCTTAAAAACTAAGGAAGGAAGCTCTGCAGCCTGAGGCTTCAAAATAATTAATCCATCTCGGAAGGCAGATACTAATTTGGAAATGCTCACAGAGCATAACTAGTTATGCCGAGCGGGAGGCCAAATGCTCACTGGGCTGTACCTAAAATGCAGGTAGCACTTCGCTATGCTGCCAAGGCCACAGCCAACTGCATTCAGTGGCGGGAGGCTTTCACAAGACTTTCGGGTACCTTGAACTCCTTTCATAATTCTGGAGGGAACGGCCCAACGAGCAGAACTTGTGCCCATTTCAATACAAAGAGGAACAAGCTGAACTTTAAAGAGATGTAGAGACAAAGCATTCCTCTGAGGCGAACTTCAAATGTTGGGATACTTTGGGGAGGGGAAGCCAATAGGGGTCAAAACTGCGAGAGGCAATTTAAACCTTGCAGGGGGTTGGGCTGGATGACCTCAGGGTCCCCCCAAGTCAACAATTCCATGATTCTGTACAATTTCCTCCCTGCTGTAATAGTTTTGCTGTTGACAGGGGGAGGAGAGAAGAGAGATAAATCCTCCCTCAGTGCCTTCTCTGATTCCATTTAATATCCACCCTCCCCCACCCGAACAGGAATTTGCATTTTAAAAAACTTGCACCTTGCATATAAAGAATATAAGGGACTGAAGCTTCTTCTTCTTCTTCTTCTTCTTCTTCTTCTTCTTCTTCTTCTTCTTCTTCTTCTTCTTCTTCTTCTTCTTCAGTGGGCATAACTCACTCCTGAAGCGAGGCATTGCCCACTTCACTGACCCTTTTCACTAGCCACAATGGGCTGGTAAATCAAGAATATGTAAAGTATGTAGAATATGTGGACTGGAGGTGAAGGGTTTTGTGTGTGGCCAACCTTTGTGAAAAATAAAAACACGTTTAACGGAAAATAATAGTCAGGGGTATGGAAAACAAGTCCTACAAGGAAAGGCTGAAGAGCACGTTTAACCTGAAGATAAGACGGCCAAGGGGACTCATAATAAGACAGAAAAAAATGTTCTCTGAGGGCCCAAAGGTCAGGACTGGCTCTCAAGAGGTAAAGCAGCATTCCTGACTCTGGCGTCGTTAGACTCCAACTCCCATCAGCCCCAGCCAGCGTGGCCTGTGGTAAAGGATTATGGGAGCTGTAGTCCAACAACACCAGAGGCCTATATGCCGCCAAGTGAGCCAGGCCACAGGGAGAAAAATGCTTCACGTGAAATGATAGCAGCAACTTTGCTCCCCTTCCTTCTTGTGTTGAAAGCAGAGCATGCATACAGGTATCCAGTTTTATGAGCAAAAAGATTACGTGCAGGAGATACCCATGGGGCATGTTTTGCCCTGAGAGTGAAGAAACGCAATCCGCGAGGAGGCTCTGCTGACAAAGAGGCAGGGCTGTGCAAACAGGAATGTGGCTCTGTCCTCAGCGGCTCCCACGGGATCCTGGGGAATGAAACAAAAATCCGCCTGCACTGCAATCTGGGACACGGATGAAAGAGCGCATACCTTGTGTGGCACACGAGGGAGATCAGGATTGCTTAGGGCAGGGAGGGGAGAGGTTGCACTGTGTCCTAATGTGCATAACTGTAGATGGATGTGTCAGCTCCGAGGGCCTTCTGGCGGTTCCCTCACTGCAAGAAGTTGTAGGGAACCAGGCAGAGGGGCTTCTCGGTAGTGGCCCCCTCCCATCAGATGTTGAGGAGATAAACAATGTCCAAAGACCATTTCGGGGGCCTAATCCAGCCCGCTGGTTGGTTTAATCCGCCCCCCCTGTGGCAGTTTACTTCCTGGGCTGAAATCCTAAAAAAAAAAAAAAACTCAACAACTTCAATCCCAAAGCTCAACAACTTCAATCCCAAAAGAAGCTCAACAACTTCAATCCTAAAAAAAAGGGTCAACAATTTAGGTTGGCCCCCACGGCCTTTCACTTCATCAAATCTGGCCCTCTTTGAAAAAAGTCTGGACGCCGCTGAACTACACAACTTCCTGTATCAGGAAGTTTTTAAATGTGTGATGCTTTGCTGTGTTCTTATTACGTTGTAAGCCGCCCAGAGTGGCTGGGGCAACCTAGTCAGATGGGCAGGCTATAAGTAACTGTATATTAATATTAATGCATTATTAAGGCCAGGAAAGTTACCAGCTCTACAATCCAGGCTGAGGAAGGATGGAGAGCTCAGCCACCCCTGCCACAACTTTACCATGCTTGGGGTGTTGCAGGAAGGAACTGTTCTCATTCAAGGGCAGACTCGCTTTCTACACTGGGCACAGAGGAGTGCTCTGGCTCTCCTTTGCCGCCCCACCTGCTGCGCCACCAGGGCAGGACTTGGGGGTTCAAGACCCAGGGGGCAACGCTCCACTGGGTGGGCAGTAGCGCACACGCACACACACACCTGCCAAAGGGAGCAAGGCTGTGCTTTGAAGGAAGTGAAGGACTCCACAAGGCCATCTACAGGCTCTGTTCAGTCCAGAGACAAAAATTACTTAGCTGTACACTTCTCATGAACGCAATTGGAGCCTGCTGGATCAGGCCAATGGCCCATCTTGTCCAACATCCTGCTCTCACCGCAGCTGAGCCTATAAGGTGGACATGAGAGCAACAGCAACTCGTGCTATTTGTGATTCCTAGCGCCTGGTATTGAGAGGAATGGTGCCTCTGACAGTGGAGGTAAAAAATGAAACCACAGTGGCTAACAGGCACTGATAGTCCAAAATATAAGGTGGCTGGTTGTTGTTGCTGTTTTCCTGCAAAGCTGCCATTTATTCTGGGGGCGCCGCAGGGGAAGAGAAATAAAAAGTGCCGGTTTGGGGTGGGGAAAACAGCTTTAAGTTTGCAATGTCACACAACCTAATCTGTCAGGGCTTCCTTCCAAGAGACTCTGGGTAAAGGATGGGGAGATATTAGGCAGAATCGGCAATGGGGCACCAACATCCAGTGTGGCACAGCGGTTAGAGTGCCGGACTAGGATCTGGGAGGCCAGAGTTCAAATCCCTACTCAGCCACAAAGATTCCTGGGTGAAGTCCGGGCCAGTGACTGTCTTTCATCCTAAACCTACCTCACAGGTTTGTTGTGAGGATAAAATGGAGGAGAACCACACACCCCACTGGGAGCTCCTTGGATGAAAGGTGCGATATACACATAATAATAATAATAAGCATAATTGCTTCCTGCAGTTTCTTTGTAGGGAAACTTACTCAGCACAAACACAGCCCCAAAACATTGGTGAGAAACTACTTATTCATTTCCCTGGCTCCCTAATACGTCTTGTCCAGGTCTAAGGAGGCCCTTGGCTGTGTGTGTTGTCACTGTCACCACCGCAACTTGGCTGCTGTGAGCTTACTGGGTGGCAGAGGTGGTTACCCAAAGAAGTCCGAAAGAAACTATATCAAGTGCTCTGAGCCATTGCTAGAAAGTTAGCATGGGTGCCCTCCTGCCCAGTGCAGGGATCAGCAATTGTGGGGGGGGGGGGCTGGAGCCAGGTAGCTGCAGGAGAATGCCAGGTGCGGACATTTGGGCCTGGGGCTTGTCTTCATCCCTGGACTATGGAAGCCTGCGGGAAGGATCAGCGCCTTTTCTTAAAATCACTTAAGTGCCCCCAAAATTTGCTTCTGAGAGGTTTGCAATGTAGAAAAACCAGCTAGGCAAAGATTAACATAAAGAAAACAATCCCAATCAAACACTGAAGTATAAACACTCAGAATTAAAGTATGCAAAATCATCATTAGCAACCCATGATTAAAATACTGCATACAATAAAACGAGTCCTTTCAAACATCACAGTAACAACAAAGACAGGAGATTATGTGTGCTTAACCAGGGCACAGCTGCCTCACTCTCTTGCTTCCTCCTTCAGACCAACAATGGGCAAGAGGGAACTGCTGCTCCATCTCCTCACTCTTAGGATCTTGCCATTGGCCCTGCTTGCTGGGGCTGATGGGAGTTGTAGTTCAGCAACGTGCAGAGGGTCAAAGGTTCCCTCCACCTGCTCTTGGGTAGTTGCTTGGTGCTGAACGGGCAGCAGAGAAAGCAGGAACTGCTGCAGAACCAGGGCACCCCAGGGACCCGCAAGGGTGGGGTTCTTGGCAGCTACCCAGCAATGCCCACCCCTGATGCCGGTCCCGATTCCTGGAGGAGGGGGGGGGAACAACAACATGCAGCCAGAAAATGCAAATAGGGTCTACAGAGTAATAACGCAAGAGACGTCCTCCAGAATTCCTGGAAATATTGCCAGTGGGAATTACGTAAGGACTGTGTTGGTGACAGCGCCAACCTTGTGCCCATGGACAACAGAGTGAAAGCACTCATAATGATGGTGAAATAGTCCCAGGAGTTTCAACACACAGGACGATAACAATCCCCGATTCCCTGTGGAGAAAGGCAACCCTGCAAGCAGGTCTTATGCCACTCACAACCCACTGTTTTGGAACACACCACACAGAGAAAAGGAATGCGGCTCCCTAAGCTAGGCATAGGCAAACTCGGCCCTCCGGGTGTTTTGGGACTACAATTCACATCATCCCTGACCACTGGTCCTGCTAGCTAGGGTTCATGGGAGTTGTATGCCAAAAACATCTGGAGGGCCGAGGTTGAGGAAGCCTGTTCTAGTCACTCCTGTGGATAGCAAGTGTCAGAGCAGCAATGAATACCACTGACTGAGGCAGGCATGAGAAAGTGAACATCTGGAGGGCCGAGTATGCCTATGCCTGCCCTAAGCAACAAGCTATTGCCTGCCCCTGTCCTATAGGCCTCAGCTGGCATAATTCAAGGGTACGATTGCACCCTTAAGCGCTTCATAAGTAATAATTTATATCCTGCCTCTCTTGCAAAATGATCGATGCAGCCTACACTCCCACAAGCCCCAGAGAACACAGTCAAAGGACAGGGATGTTGAGAGCAGTTGTTCTGCAACATCTGGTGGGCCAAAGATCCCCCACACAGCCGTGCATGTAGAACAGGCCTGTCCAACAGGTCGATCTCCTGACCCTGAATGATTCCCCCCCCCACACACAAAAAAAAGCTCAACAACTTTGGCTTTTCAAAGTTGATCACTGCCATATATATATATATATATATATATATATATATATATATATATTAGTGGGAGTAGATCGCAGTCTCTTGGGAGCTGGACATGCCTGATGTAGAAATTCCCAATCATACCAACTAATTCTGCCAGGCCCCCTCAAGTGAGCCGTGAAGCTGTTTTGGCAAAGCCAAGGCCAACCTTCACCTCATGGCAGACACTGGACAGGGAAAGCCAGAACATTGACCAGACCCAACATACGTCTTTCCCGTTTCTAAAAGTTGGCAGGTGCCCCAGGAGAACTTGTTAAGATGGTCTTGGTGTTTCTCTGGGAAGCGGTTAGCTTTTTCCTATTTGCTTTTGGCATACTTGTGGAAAAAAAGACAGACAGACAGACTCCTCTCTCATTCTCACAGTAATAAAGAAAGATATGCAGCCTGGATTCCATCACATCCTTTGAGAAAACCACCCCACACAATTCCTGTGAATGTTCATGTGTTCCCAACCAGATGCAACTCTGAGCAGTGATAGGACATCAGAATCCACACTGGTACATCCCGGTGTCCCGCAATTCATAGTCTTTTTCCCAGTTCATTTTCACTCTTTACTACCACAATCACATCTTCCCTTCTAGATCTCTTGCTCAGTCCCATTCATTCCCAGGCCACCTATCCACATTGCTGCCTGACGTTCCTCTCTGGTCTGCAGAGGGCAGCCACTTCTCAGCCTCCATTGACCTAGCAGCACTCATGGGTGCTACCAAGGAGTCTTCCAGACACAGTTGGACTACAGCTCCCATCAGCCAGAATGGCCAATGGTCAAGAATGATGGCAGTTTCAGGCCAACAACACCTGCAAGGGAACTGTGGAGATGGGCATGTTAAGTGGGATGAAAGGCAACCATTTTGTTACTCTTTAAAAATCAACTTAATCTTTAGATTTAAAGACTTCTAATACCTCCAATCATCGTGAGGGCATCATGAAGCTTGTTCCACGCACAAACAACAGCAGAAATCCCTTAAGAATGCAAGTTTGCATCTTAGTAGCACTTTTCAGCACAAGAGGCCACACAAAGAGGGCTATATACACACAGCAACAAGGAGCTGGAAAAGAGATGCCATCTTATTTAAGTCCAAAGTGCTTTGAACTTGGTTTTCACACACACTGAGTTTCCAAGCACCAGGTTAGGCCTAGACTCCTAGAGGCTCTAATCAATGGTGAGGGCAATGAAGATGTGTCCTTCTCCACTTGGGTGTTTAGGGTCCCCTAAACAGCAGGTGGCACTGTGGGTTAAACTACAGAGCCTTGGGCTTGCCAATCAGAAGGTCGGCGGTTTGAATCCCTGCGACGGGGTGAGTTCCTGTTGTTCAGTCCCTGCTCCTGCCAACCTAGCGGTTCGAAAGCATGTCAAAGTGCAAGTAGATAAATAGGTACTACTCTGGCGGAAAGGTAAACGGCGTTTCCATGTGCTGCTCTGGTTCGCCAGAAGCGGCTTTGTCATGCTGGCCACATGACCTGGAAGCTGAACGCCGGCTCCCTCGGCCAATAATGCGAGATGAGCGCCGCAACCCCAGAGTCAGTCATGACTGGACCTAATGGTCAGGGGTCCCTTTACCTTTACTCCCTAAAATATCAACTTCAGGGGATCAAGCCACTAAATATTTTATTTCCATTCTGGTTCAGCTGCAGCCGAGGCGGTTCCAGCTTCAGGCCAATCAAGGCTCAGTAACCAGTTTGGCACACATAAAGAACTGGCTTTGTTCCAGTTCACGTGAGAAATATTAAAATAGAAATGTGCATTCATTATAATCACAGTGCGGTGAGGAAAACTATTACAGTATGTCAGAAAACTGTTGCAATTAAGTGTCATCAGCAGCAAGTACTACGCATGCAAGAAAGAAAAACAATGGAGTACAGTGGTGCCTCGCCAGACGAAATTAATTCGTTCCATGGGTCTTTCCTTATAGCGAAAAATTCGTCTAGCGAATCCCATAGGAATGCATTGAATTTTTTTTTGCCCATAGGAACGCATTAATTGAATTTCAATGCATTCCTATGGGAAACCGCGATTCGCTAGACGACTTTTTCGTAAAACACATTCGTCTAGCGAGGCAACCTCCGCTCGAAAAATCCTTTCGTTAAGCAGAAATTTCATTAAGCAGGGCATTCGTTAAGCGAGGCACCACTGTACTTAAAACTTGTGCACTCTTTCATTTAAAACAGGCTCCCCCAAACTGTGGCCCTCCAGATGTTTTGGCCTACAACTCCAATAATCCCTAGCTAACAGGACCAGTGGTCGGGGAAGATGGGAATTGTAGTCCAAAACATCTGGAGGGCCAAAGTTTGGGGATGCCCGATTTAAAACGACACAGAGACTTTCATGATAGGAAAGGGGAGGGGAGCACAGGTTTCCCATCTAGGTATACAACTGGAAGTATCTGCTTTGACTCTATAGTCGGAGACAGTCATGCTTCTGAGCACCAGTTGCTGGAAACCATGGAGGCAGGGGGAGCGTGCTTGTGCTACTTGTGGGTTTCTCACAGGCCATTGTGAGAACAGTGTACTTGACTAGACAGACCATTGGCCTGAGCCAACAGGCCTTTTCTTATGCTCTTATCACTTCGAAAACATTTTTCATGCTATCATGCAATTTCCTTAGAAATGGTGTGGCTTTCCCCACTAAGGTTTCCAGCTGACACTTTGCCTGTTGTCCCACAGAAATCTCTTATGGCAAACTGCAGTACTTTTTCAGTTGCCCCTTTTGCAGGTTGCAGAGCGGCTCCCAGCTTCTGAATTGGTCCCCACAACCATTGGTAGCGATGCAAAGGAAAGGCTTCTGCAGTTCAAACCTATGCCAGACTGAACACCATTTTGTAGGGGTGTTCGCAGTGGGTTTAAGTCGCAGAATTGTAGACTCAGAAGGAAGGGACCCCCAAGGCTCATCTAGTCTACCTGCCTTCCGTGCAGGAATCAGAGTGAAACGGTCCCCTGCAGCTGGCTATCCAACCTGTTAAAAAGCCTTCAATGAATGAGATCCCACCACCCTCTGAGGTAGTCCGTTCTACTGTCAAACAGCTCCTGCTGTCATACAGTTCTTCCTAATGTTTGGCTGGAATCTCCTTTCTTGTCATTTGAATCTGCTAGTTCGTGTCCTCCCTCTAGAGCCGCAGAAAAACAAGCTATGGAACCATCTTGCACGAAACGAACAGCCCTTCATATACTTGAAGATGACTGACATTTTTACTTCTCACTCTTCTCTTCTCCAGGCTAAACATACCCAAGTCCCTCAACTGTTCCTCACACTAACTGTAACCCTTTCCAGCAGTGACTTCATTGTTTGGTTTCCTAGGTGCCTGGCTACACAGTCAACAGGTCAAGCAGCCTAATGGTTGTTTTTTTAACAGCGCCATCAACAACCGCAACCAAGAGTGTGTGTGGAGGACAGTCAACATCCTTGAAGTGGTGAGCTTCTTTTCAATGTCTTCCAGACTTCACTGTGTATCCACCTTCTTCATCCTACCCAGCTCCTCTTGAACAGATGAACTACGCTCACTTGAGAACTCTTCTCCTAGAACTTCTGTGGAAAGCTGCACCCTTTTTAAAACCAAATCTGGCCGACTGTCCGCAATGGCAGAGCATAGGCCTTAGCAGCACCCAGGACCAAAGTGTTTGGTTACTCAGGAGGGAACGCTGCCCTTTAATATCCCTCATTGCAACCGTTATCGGAACAAGTAGTCCACCAACAAGAAGTTGAAGACCTAAGTGACCAAGAACAGTGCCATATGAAGTCTGGTTGCACAATCCAACATCGTGCATTGGAGCCTGTTTCATCAATTTCACCCCCAGTGGTATTGTTCGTATAGGCTGAAGGTCTAGGTGTGATGCACCTCGGGCAGGAACAGACTGCCAACTCTGCACAGCCAAATACCCTCCCAAACACACATTTAATTCTGTTTATAAATCTCCAGTCTTCTATTATGAAGCCTTTCGTAACAGAAGGTGTAACCAGCTAGCAAAGAGGGTGCATGGCGGCATGGGGGGAGGGGCTCTGCAGTGAGCAGCAATGGGGCCCTCCCTGCTTTCCCTTCCTCCAACAGATACTCTGCAAATGCTTAGGTTGGTCCCCACTCCCCTGTCAAGGTTTGAGTTCACACCTGCTTGAATGGACTCCATAAGATCCTTATTCCATTTCCCATTTTCCTACGCCCCCAATCTGAGGTTAATCTGGGGCTTTGTTTTATACTAGCAGCCTTGTGTCTGGCATTGCTCAGGAATTCTAAGAAAATAATAATAATAATAAAATAAAGTAAACTACCAGCGAAGTTTTAAAAACAGTGTGGTTTTCAAAGGTTCTGTGCCCCATCTTGGTTCAAAATGGCAACCCATTATATCCATACGCAAGATAAAAACCTGCTCCTTGACCTCAGGAATCATCATGCCAAAGTTGGTTACAATATTTTAAGAGAAATACAAATGCTTTCCAAAATACATAGTAGATTCCCATGCCTGTTCTCAATGTATATGTAAAGTCCATTGGATAGACACGAAATATGTCCTAAAGCACCCATCTTGTATTGTGGGGTCCTCTTCACACAGATGCCTTAGGATCAGCTCTCCTGATCACACCCCTGTAAAAGAGGAAGGAGGCCTAATCTACAAAGGCACCAACATGTGGTAGGAACTAAATGCTTAAGAGATGCAAGGTGGGCAGGATGAACTGTGTACCACTTTAGACCAGCCTTGTATTTAAGCACTAGCCTGGGTAGCCAAAGGCGAAAAGGAGCTGCATTGCAGGCGAGTGAGAAGACTAGTGGATGGAGGACAAAGGAGTCCCCCTCTCCCCTGTGCCCAGCAGAGGAAGCAAATGCACTGCAAGAGGAGGAAAGTTGCCCTGGAGGTAGGCAAATATTATTATGCTGCTAAGCCCTTTTAATAGATTGGTCAACAGAAATGAAACCAAGTAAATATGCACATTGAAGACACGGCTACAGACACACAAGCATACGAGAGTTGCTAAACCTGCAGTGTAAGCAAAGGAGGCACAGCCCTGACAAATGGCTAAGATCAGGCATCCCCAAACTGCGGCCCTCCAGATGTTTTGGCCTACAACTCCCATGATCCCTAGCTAACAGGACCAGTTGTTGGGGAAGATGGGAATTGTAGTCCAAAACATCTGGAGGGCCGAAGTTTGGGGATGCCTGGCTAAGATCTATAAAGTTTTGAAAGGTTGAGGAGGAAAGTAATGTTTCAGCTGCTCCCTTGGCCCCACTTGCTTTTCTTTCCTAACTTCCAGGCAGGGTTAGAAACTCAAGATATATACTGTAAGCTAGGCACCAAATGGCTCCTTAAAGCAAGGTTACAGTAGCCAAAACGGAATGTCTAGTTGTCATTTGGGGGCCAGATGGTGCTAAAGTCTTATTTTTCAAATGATGGACTGACTGTGATTGATTATCAGTTAAACATCTGGCTAGTTCAGATGACAACCTTGAGCTAGATTAAGAGCTTTGAGAACTTAAAAGAAGAAAAGTCACTTTGCCCAGGGATAGTCCACATATATATTGGCCTATTCCAACCTCTTTTTCTTAATGGTGACACGGACCATTCATAACATAAGGATATTCTTCAGAACTGTGAGCAGGACAGTGGGTTGGGGCAGGTGAAGACAAGTGACAACAACTATAATGTCATTCATTGCTCCTGCTCAGGCTGCACAGAAAAAGCATTTCAGTTCTTGAAATTTATGCTGACTGTGCAGATAAAATATAACCGATAGAATTCTACAGGATGTGGTATTAGTTTGTGAAAACAGTCAAGATCCAATGATCCTCAAGCATGCGCCTCCAGATAAGTGGAGATGTCAGGCACTATCCTGGCACCCAGGCATAGACACTTGGTCTCAAGCGGCTGCTAGCCAAGGGCAAAATGCACCAGGCTAATTCCGAACACTGCTTCCAGGCCCACCTACCCCCACTGCAGCATTTCGTTCACCCCCGCTTGGAAATGGAGGGCAAGCCTTCCCTTCTACTGGAGAAATAACGCTTAGGGATATGGCCACGGTGGGACTACACTTACCACCTCACAGGGCCCAGAGCGAAAAATAGATCTGGGAGCCTCTCAAGGATGTCCCAGGTGACCACCTGCCTACTCAAACTCAAACTCCCACCAAACTCAAGGGAAACTTCTAAGATCCAAGCTAGAGCCTAGATCTACACAGTCCTGCCCTAGGTTCTCTTTATGGGCCACATTAAAGCAGGTGCTGAACTTTTCTTTTCTTTTCAGGCAGAAGAACCCAGATGGCAAGAGCCCATCTGGAATCAGCATGTCAGTGGTGGGTGCAGCCAGAAAATGAGTTTGGCAACACATGCAGGCACACATACATACACCTGCCCAGCCCAGCACATGGCAGAATGGTGGTAACTGGTGTTTATCCACCTAGATGGCTGGAAGGTATGACTTCATGCATTTTAGCTGAGCGTCGGAATATGATCAGCTGAAGGAAATGTTAGCAAAATGCATTTTCGCTTCCTTAATCGGGGAAGTGAAAGCAAACACCAAGGGTTCCGGGTACGGAAGATTCCAGAGCTCTATTTCTAACAGCACAGGGCTGGGCTCCAGACACTCCAGGCCGCCTCGGTCAAAGGTCAGGCATAATGGGAGCTGAGAAGTTCAGCAATAGAGAAAGAAACAGATATGCCCCACAGGAAAATCCTGTCCCACAACCAGCTTGCCACTATCGGAAGTATATGCAGACATATATATGCAGTGAAGTCCTATACACTACCCAGAAATAAGCACATTTGAAGTTCAAAGGGACTTATCCCAGGTAAGCATGCATGGAACTGCAGCCTTTATTTTATTTTTTTAAAAGGAGTCATGGAGATTTTTCTCCACATGGTTCCCATCCATTTTTACATCATGAGTAACTGTAAATCAAATGCTGGTTTAGTTATCAGTCTTGCCTTCCTCTTCCTGCTCTTCAGGTAGAAAGATTGCCGGGGTGGTGGTGGTGATAATTATAATTGACAGCACCGCTTGTATTGTTTTAAAAACTCATTCTATCATCTCATTATTATTATTTTTTAAAAAAAGGGCACCAGCTACTTTAGAAGTTACACTGGTGTAGACAAGGTTGATGGCAGGTGAGCTTGTGACATCACAGACATCGGGCAATCTGCGCTGTGCACTTCCAGCTTCCGCTGCAAGCATACAAATCTTATTCTCCCCATGAGCTTACCCCTCAAATGTTGTTCGACTCCCAGCTCCTACCATCCTCAGCCAGTATGGCCAATGGTCAGCGAGAGTGGGAGCAGTAGCCCAGGAACATTGGAGGGCACCATGTTGGCTACCCCTGCTCTGAGACAAAGGGAAAAAGAGGGGGAACTTCATTTGAACAGAATGCAGCAAGAGCACTTTCAGAGTATCTCCTCCCTTCAACTAATGTTATGAACTCCCTACACACCCCATTCTATAAAGCCAAAAGCTACAGTGGTGCCAGAGGCAAGCATCTTACGAAACTCTGACCTATTACAATTATTCTCATGTTATGTACAAGTTTAGTACTATAATTATCTGCCCTGCAAGATAAGCTGGGCCATTTGGTAAGTATCACATTTAATAAGTTAATAAAATACTGCAGAAGCTAAGGGTTCCAAGAATCATAGGGAGGGTCTAGAAGCAATACTGGTTTAGGAGGATGGACTCCAGGATATCTCCACTTAGGCCAGCCTTTGCTAGCCATCCTCCAGATCTTTCAGACCACAAACCTCACCAGCCACAATCAGTCCAACAGCTCTCTAAGTCGAGAGAGAGATTGTGGGGATAGACAAAACGTTATAAAACTAAGGGATTTCGGTATCTAGGTCTCCTGAGTTCTTGAAGAAAATATTAGAAGCAGATACACTGTAGTAAACCTATTTGATTTTGTGGAGGAGAGTGTTAGATACACTACATATCTGACAAAATAACGTGCCAGGGGCTTTTAAAAAACACTTCCCTATTTTGGAGGGGGGGGCATATCAGGGCAAGGGCTAGCATTGAACACCTCCCTGATGGGTCAGTTTTCCACAAGCAAGAAGGATTTTATAGGTGAAGCATTAAAAAAATTGGTGATAACCCACCTACAATCTGAAGCATCAGAGTCTAGGAAAGGCTACCACTTGTAAGTAGCGAGGACTCAAGTTTCTCTAGGCAAGAAGCAATACTCAAAGGATTGTGCAGGGCATCCCTTACCTGTTTCACTCGAGATGGGGATCCCCAAGACCAGGCACTTGATGGCAGCTGCCCACCTCTCCGCCACTTTTAGGTTATCCTCATAGCACTCTGCGCTATCCACCTGAAAGGTCCTCGCAGTCCGCTGCCGCACCCGCCCAGAGCTCACCGCCACCTTCCTCTTCTTCAGCGGGTAAGCGTAGACACTGAAGAAAGCTGACTGGTTTGCAATTGTGTGGCTGCGCATTGTGTGGCACCCCACCACATCAATCAGCTGCAACACCGTCCGATGATCTGTATCCGGCTTGGGCACCAGGCGCTGGATATGCAACTCTGTCCGTGTGAGGCTGAGGGCAAAGCGGGTCCCCTTTGGGGGGTGGGCACCAAATTCTCCATGCAGGAGAGTCTCAGAGCCTTCCCCACATGCCCCCAAAAACATGTTCATCTCGCTACGGAGCCCCAGCTTTGCAGTTTTGTTTTTCACCCTTTGCTAAGCCTGTCAAAAGCTGGTTGCAACTCACGGCAACCTAACCCTTTCCCTTTAACCTCTCCCCCAGAAGCAGCAGATTTAAAGAGGAGGATTTGAAAATCTTTTCATTTCCTTAGTAGATTAAGTGGCTCATGCAGCCCTTTAAACCAAGAAACTTCCTCTACAGCTCAAGCTGCCCAACCGTTTCCCAGGGCTTTCTCTTTCTTCATTGAGCAAGATCCTTCATGTCAGTAAACAAACAAAAAGTTTTAAAGGGGGGAAGTGTATACACAAACACGTTTCTCCTCTTGCTTCTTCACAAAAAAGAATGCTATGGGGCAGGGCCACATCAAAAGCTTATAGGAACGAAAAACAACCTGTCTGAGCTACTTCAGATTTAGGACAAGAAAGAAAAAAGGAAGCCCTGCTATCTGGATAAAGACCAGGGGAGAGGAATGAGACAAAAACTAACAAAGGTTTTTTTTTTAAAAAAAAAATGTTTGCATTCCCTAGCAAACAGGTACTTTTCAGGTGTTTTCAAATAATATGATTTTCACCTTCAGGCAAGGAGTTGAAGAATGTACTCAGGAAGGTGTCCCAGCTATGAGAGTCTCATGAATCCAAATGAGTCACTGAGGATATGCAGCTCTCACTGGGAAGAGATCCCAAGTCCAATAACATAACAAAGGATGCCAAAGAAGTTTCAGCTGTTCAGGTGATGGTGCTAAGGAGGAAAAAGGAAACAAAAGAAATGTGGAAATACTATTTGGAAAAGGCTGCATTTAGGACTTGAGCTAGAGGCCAGGTTTGGAGGCTGCGGGTTTTTTTTTTTTTTTAAAAAAAGAAGGACTTGCCTAGCATTTCATACCAGCATACTTTGGCAGCTCAGCTTTTAAAAGAGCTTAAGCTATGATCCCGATCGTATATCGCCTTCACCACCTAACACCACTATTTTAAACGAGTGGAGGGCAAGAGTAGACTCCTAAGTTATTACACCCCAAGCTTATAAATGAAATCGAAAGGACGGGAAAGAAAGGCTTTTTTCTAAAGTGCTATAAAAAACGTAGTGCAGATGCACTACTAAGTCTATGAAGTATTCCCACCACCACCACACACCCAAAAAGGAGGCGCCCAACTCACCCCCTCACCAGGCGCCTTTGTCCAAAGCATACAAGACCACACTGAGGAGAATCAGTGCCTGCTTGGAGTCGGTGCAGCAGCGTCTTGGAGGAGCGAGCGGTGGGGATGGGGGGCAATAAAGGAAAACCCGCAGGTCCGTGCACTTTCGAGCGCCTCCCTCAATACCTGACAGGCGACGGTCCCCGGCCCCGTTCAGCAGTTCCTTTTCCCTGCCATCCTCTTCCTGTTCGCTCTTTCCTCTTCGCCCGCTCGCCACCCCCCCCCCCTCTCTCTCTCTCTCGCTCCTCTGGCTTTCGCTCCCTCCCTCCTGCTTCTCCCAGCTCCACGCTCCTTCTCGTGCTCAACTAGGAAGTGCTCTGTTTTCTACCTTGAGGGAGGGATGATTCGGGTGGAAAGAGGGCGGGGAGAGTTCGCCCTTAGCCTGTGAGAGAGAGACAGGACCTTTCGCCGGCCCATTCAGGAATGCCGCCCCTTCCCACCGCCGAGTCAGATGCGGCGGAATTGGTGGCGGCTGCCATATTTGTCCAGGGCAAAGGTGTGGAGAGGCCGCGGAGGGGGCCATCTTCATTAAGGGAAGGGAGCCGCTCTATGCATAGCAAGCTTCATAACGCCGTAACATTAGAAGGAGGCCGCGTGCGGGTTCGGAAGAAGGGAGAGGTCGCAGGGTTTGGTAGTGGGGGCAAGGTCACAGCGAGAGACTTGATTCTATTTCCATAATAAATAGCGGCCATCTTTAGTAAGTGAAAAGGATGGCGTTTCAGTCCGGGCCAGGGGTAAAGGAAGGCGTAGCGGCCATTTTGGACGCGGGCGAACTTTCAAGGCTTCGCTCTACGACTACGTGCAACAAATCGCTTGGTGGCCATCTTAAGTGAGGGTACACCTCACGGCAGTTCACGTATTCGCATCTTTGAAGTGGTCAAGGCGCGAGAATTTACCTCCCCCCCCCCAAGATAGCAACCATTTTTGTTACTGGAATGCAGGCTTTGAGTCGAACAAGTCGCTTTCCATAGGGGCACCCTCGTATTCATTGCATCCTTCTTTCAAGCAGCTTTTCAAGGGATTTTCATATTGGCTTCCTCAACTTTTCCCAGACATTGCGGGTGAAACAAGTACACCTGAAAGATCTAGTCTAGATACCCTATTACTGTGTATTGTTATGACTTGGAGGGCTGGAGGCGGCTTAGGCTGAATGCCTGGGTCCCCTTCTAATTTCTGGATCCAGCACAGATTCAGTTGCTGGAATAGCCAGGCCAGCCTGGTAATGGCTTGCCAAAGAGGAGTTCTTCATGAGGGACGAAGGGTGTGGCTCTTTGCCAGAGGGCAATGAGTGGGCCTCCCTCCCCCCCCCAACTCTCTGTTACGGTAGTTTGAAAGACCAAAGGGCAAAGTGGAGAAACTGAGTTATGTGAGCTAGAAGCTGGAGGCAAAAGCTGAAGCCTGGAAAGGCAGAGGGAGAGGCTGTGGCTATGGGAGAAGTAAGACACTTTAGGGTTGATAATGCAATGAGCATCTCCATTGTAGGCTCAGGTTGGATATATGTGTAAATAAACCATACATCCTACCACAGTCTCCGCTGTGTCGCATTCCGAAGGAAACTGGAACCCTGAGTAAGTGCCTGGAACCCTTGGAATCTCACAGCACTCAGAGATTGGAATGACATAAAAATATAATTATTATGTTTAACTTACTGATTGCATGTTGATAACACCATGTGCTTACTGTATAGTTTCCTGTTATAATTGCTGTGTTGTTTTAATTTTATTGGGTATTTTAATTATGAATGTTTATATTTTAATGTTTGTTACTAATACTCACACTTTGTAAACCACTGGAAGCCTATTTTGGCATTAAGTAGTATGTAAATTAATGATAATGATGATACCACTGCAATCAATAAAGAATGGATGGTTGAGGAATTGTGGACAGCACCATACACAGTGGTTCTGAGACACCCAACCACAATATGGGAATAACAACAGCCGGATTACATTTCAGAGCTGTTTGTGATTCACTGAGCTCAGGCACAAAACAGCAATATGGAAATAATAACTCTGGAATATAACCTGAAGAGCATTTCTTTTCTTCTTTTTTTAAAAGCATCCCAGTTTACATTTTCCTTGCACAATCAGACCTTAGCTTGAAAGAGCATTGAAATCCTGTCTTTGCTTCTACTTGGGGGCGGTATTAACTACATGTTGCTGCCCAGCTTTGATATTTCTCTTTCGTTTCCTATGGGGGAAGGGGTGTAGTGGAAACGATATAAATAAAAGAAACTAGGAAGCTCCGTCTTCGGCCCAAGGAATTGTCAGTCTATAGCCGTCGTATGTCTATGGTGCACATCCTAGAATTACAGTACTAGAGAACAAAAGCCACGCCCCTTCCTCCCGTCTCGCCCCTTCCTTCCCCACAATTCTTTGCGCTCCTGCAGCCTCTTCCTTTCCTTTTTTTCCGGGCGCCGCTGACGCTGCCATGGTGAGTCCTGATAGCGGAGGGAGGTGGTGGGTGAATCGGTTGCAATCCTTCCTGGGGAGGCGGCGTGGACAGCGGGTGGTGCCGCGCCGGTGTGGAGAAGGGCCTGGAGTGCCCGGGGAGACTAGTATTGGCGGGCCCAGCCAGTGCCTAAAGAGACAGCACCGCGGAGTGTGTGTTGTGTCTTTTTAGGAGCAGGGCCTAGGAGCGTTGCGAGAGCCGCTTAAGATCGGCCAGAGGAAGCGGGAGTCTACACGCGTGTGTGCACGTCCTGACATTACACAGGGGGAAAATAAAAAACACGTCTTATCTAGAACACGATTACGCGCTCGTTATATGGTAAAAAAGAAGGCAGACGAGAAGCTGCGGCATGCTTTCTTAGAAAAGTTTGCTCTAAATACCGAGCTGAAACGTAGCCGTTCTCTTAAAAAGTCTTTGCGTCTTTGGCATTTACAGTATAGTTCTTCCTGTAACAGCCGTTATCGATCTCGATATTTTGGGAAGGGTCGCAGTTCAGTGTCGGGGCATCTGCCTGGCCTGTGGAAAGTACTGAGTTCAGTCTCTGGCATTTCCAGGCAGGGCTGGGAGAGATTCTTGCTTCAAACCTGGGAGAGGTGCTGCTGCCTGTCAGTGTGGACAGCTCTGAGCTAGATGGCAGCTTTCTGGGTTCTAGAAATCTAGAAATACCTCTTAATACCTCTTAATAACATGGAGTGTGGACGTTCAGCTTTTCCACGAAGAGCATGATAGCTTTAGAACAGAGATGGGGTTTTAAATTTTGTTGTTGTTTAGTCGTGTCAGACTCTTTGTGACCCCATGGACCAAAAACAAATAACCTGTGACCCTTTGGGATGTTGTTGGACTCCAGCTCCCATCAATGCCAACAAATAAGGTCAAGTGATTAGGTACAGTGGGAGTTTCAGTCCAGCATCATCTTGAACCAGTGAGGTTTACAGCATAGCAGCAGGAGTAAGTGTGGCTATAGTGAGAAAGGAGTGCGGAAGATGTTTACTTTTGTGTAACAACTTTATCCATGCAGGTGTGAATAGGAAGGGGGGCATCTTAGAAGCAGGGAATGGGGCAGTTGCACTGAGAACGGATTTTGTGGGTAGCCATAAGCCCGGGGTATTTACGATAGAGAAAGAAGGGGGCGTAGTGTGGTGTGTCCTTTGGGCATGTGGGAGGTGAGCATGCAGGCTTTTAACAGGTTCTGATGTGAAAGAATGGCTTGGATGAATGGAGCTCAAGTGTGCAGAAGATGAACATGTACTTTCACATCAGTTTGGGGGGCCTGTCGTCATGAAACAACAAAAAGGGAACCCCCTTAATAAACTACATGCAGTAACAAGCAACCTAGACCACAAACAAATTTGTTTTGAATATCAACTTACCTAGGTTGTATTATTATTATTATTATTATTACTATTACTATTAATTGAATTTGTATACCACCTTTCATCCACAGATCTCAGGGCAGTTCACAATATAAAATGCACAAAATAAGAATAAAAACAAACCAATAATCCCCCTCTCTCAAACACATTTAAAGAAAAGGCCTGTTCTTATGTTGCCACCCTCCAGATTTTCATAGAGGCCTCAGGATGATCTCAGGGTCCTGGTAGGTTCATATGGGGAGAGGCGCTCCTTGAGATATTGCAGTCCTGCACCATTTAAGGCTTTATAGGTCAAAACCAGCACTTTGAATTGGGCCCAGAAACTAATTGGAAGCCAGTGCAGTTGTCCCAGGATCAGTGTAATATGCTCAAACCATATTGCTCTGCTGAGCAACCTGGCCACTAAATTCTGCACTAGTTGAAGTTTCCGCACCATCATCAGCGGCAACCCTACGTAGAACATGTTGCAGTAATTCAGCCTAGAGGTTACCAGAGCATAGTCAACAGTAGTTGGGCTGTCCCTGACCAGATAGGGGTGCAGCTGGGCCACCAGCCCAGTATTCAGTTATTCCAGAAATACTATTCTTGTGCATTTGGCATTGTACTTGCAGAATGGTTTGCATCTACAGTGGTACCTCTGGATATGAATTTAATTTGTTCCGGGGGTCCGTTCTTACCCTGAAACATTTGCATCCAGAGGCGCCTGCTATGTGCATGTGCGCGTGACGGTAGCCTGCTTCTGCGCATGTGCGGGCGGCGTAACCTTTCAGTTACTTCTGGGTTTGCCGTTGTGTAGCCCAAAGGATACGTATCCAGGGGTATTCGCAACTAGAGGTACCACTGTAGTTTCTCGTTGTAATTAGATTAGTGTAATCCCTGTACTTCTTTCCTCTTGTACATTGCTCATTTTGGGGGGGTATTTGGGGAGGGGTACAGCACATGCCTTCCATGTGGAAGGTCCCTGGTTTAATCACTGGCCTCTGCAGTCAGGGCTGGGAGAGACCCTGGAGAGCTGCTGTCCATCATTGTTGACACTGCTGAACCAAATGGACCTGTCACAACCTATCGCATTAGTGCTGCCATGTGCAATTTTGAGAATAGTTTCCTTCCCAACTTCTCTTTTACCTAAGCTTCTGATCAAAGATAGAAGGTTGACAACTAGTTGGCAACACTTCATGGCATACAAAATGTTCCAAAGTCTGTGAACGTTGTCTTCACAAGCCCCTCTATGTGAGAGTTTGTTTATTTGGCAGCATTCTACAGTTGGAAAAAAAAAATGAGGCTGAGGGGGAAATTGCCCACCAAAATTGTGAATATTTACTAAGCAGTATGTCCCACTATTTGCAGTGGAACTTAACCACCATCTGTAGAATACCTTTAAAGCACGATGATACCACTTTAAATGGTCTTTGCTTCCCCCAAATAATGTTGGGAACTGTAGATGGTGAAGGGTACTGAGAGTTGTAGGGAGATTTCTATTTCCCTCAGAGAGCTACAATTCCCAGAATTCCCTGGGCAGAAAGCATCAGGTTGGTGAAGGCTGGCACAGTATATGCTGCCCGGTCATAAAGAAACCCAACATTTCTATATCTCAGAGAGGAGGGATGTATGATTGTATATAGCACATATGGCAGATTCTTGCACAACCCACTTATGTGAGAACTTCTCTTTCTTGGTCCCAGGGAGTCGACATACGCCACAACAAGGACCGGAAGGTTCGACGCAAAGAGCCTAAGAGTCAGGATATCTACCTTCGCCTCCTGGTTAAGGTAAGAACCAGCGCAATTGAAAACCTTTGATTTCGGAGATGGCTAAGAGCCAGAATTCCTGCAGGTCATTTTCTCCCTCTCCCCCCTTCACCTATGCTTATTTGTGTGGTGATGGCATACTGGAATGTGTGAGTCTTTTTACAGAAGTAAGGCTCTAAGGAATTTGGGAGGCTGGGGTGGGGGACTGACCTGCTGTGGAGAAACAGAATTAGTGGATTATATTTGGAGGCTTGTTGTTGGGCTGGAAGCTGGATTGTGGACATAATATGGAAAGGGAGGGCAAAGGGGCAGGCCAACGGACTTCCAAATATCTTGTCAACCCCTTTGTTGCCTCTTCAGCTCTACAGATTTCTTGCTCGACGGACCAATGCAAAATTCAACAAGGTGATTCTGAAACGGCTCTTTATGAGCCGCACCAACAGACCTCCACTGTCTGTTTCCCGCATGGTGAGTGCAGATTCCCCTCCCAATCTCTCGATCTTGTTTTATAGACTTCAACAGGATGCCCTACATAGGAATTCTCAGTTGCTATCTCTTTCGCTTTATCATAACACACCACTCCTCTAGATCAAAGTTCAGGAATAAACAGCCACCTCTGGTGTGACTTTGCCAGCATTTTTCAAGCAGTGGAGCAAGGCAGGAAGAAAGGAAAGGAGCGGGACTATGTGAGCCCATGGTGTAGCTTTTCCCTATTTAAGGCTATCAGAAGAGCCTGGCTAGATTTGTCGAAAGGCTCAATTTGTGCAGGATTCTGTTCATAGAGTGGCCAACCAGAGAAACTCACAGGCAGAACTTGAGGGGAACAACAGCACTCTCCCTGCTTGTGATTCCCAGCAACTGTTGTCAAGAGGCATACTATCTCCGACAGTGGAGATGGAATATATCCATTGTGTCTAGTAGCCGTTGATATCCTCCACAAACGTGTCCTCTTTTAAGCCCATCTAGATGGGCGGCATATAAATGATAAAGAGTAAAAATAATGCTTATTATTATCATCATCCAAGTTGGTGGCAGTTGGTTGCATCTTGTGTGAACAAATACCATAGTTCAAGTATGCATATTGTGAAGCTTTCTTTTCCCTGTCCTGGATCTTCCAACTTTCAGCTGCTTAGGTTCTAATATTATGAGAGAGGGGTATTAACTTTTCCCTCTCCACGTCTTTATCATGTTGCCCCACCCCCTCACTTTTTTTCTAAACTAAAAAGGGCAATGCACTCCTTCCCCAACCCCAAAGCAGTGGGTTGCTGTGTAGGTTGGTGGCCCAGTAAATCTAGTGAGATATGCAGCTGATCATGCTAATGCAAGTTATAGGAGGAAATGGAGAGGCAGATCCATTCTCCTGCTGTCCCAGTTAAAGTAACATGAGTGTGCAAGGGTGCTCATTCATATATCAAAAGGGACCCCACTCCTTGTCATATAGTTAAACCACTGCCTGCTGTTCAGACAGCTAATACGTGGAGATTCACTGTGATCGCTCTTCCTCGCTCTCCAGATCCGGAAGATGAAGCTCCCAGGCCGGGAGAACAAAACTGCTGTCGTGGTGGGTACAGTGACCGATGATGTTCGCATCCAGGAAATCCCCAAACTGAAGGTAGCTTGGCTAGTTGTTGTTGGTGGAGCGGAGCTGTTTCAAAGGGCAGGAGCTCAAGAGGCTTTAGGCAGCAAGAGGGGATGTTGCCTTGTCAGCCTTGAAAACTGGAGGCGTGTAGGAATGCCTAATAAGCATGTGATGGGCATGGAAGTGGTTGGCGCATGCATCTTATAATTGTACATGCAGTTGATGACTGGCCATCACTTGGACTGTGATCTGTTTATGAGTTTTTAGTTCATTAAATAAGCATTCCAAGTCTGCTGCCTGGTTAATCAGAGAGAGCATCCTTTCAGCCAATCAGAATGTTTTTGATTCAATCAATTAATTACATCCCCCTAGTTATAATGATTAGGTCGGGGGGTATAGATGAAGGTGCAAGCTTTATTTTTGGAGCAAACAAATGACATACTTCATCTCATGTTGTAACCCGTTTCCATTTCTCCTCCAAGGTTTGGCGCCCTGAGAGTGACCCGAGGAGCCCGTACCCGCATCCTGAAAGCTGGTGGCCAGATCATGACTTTTTGACCAGTTGGCCCATGGCTGCCCCCAAGGGGCCAAGGAACTGTGCTGCTTTCTGGTGAGTCAGGAGGATGGTACCAAGCTCTTGAGGCTTGCGGGTTATTGGAGATGCTAGTTTGCTGCTGATGCCTCAGTATGACTAAAGCATCTCTTCTGACTTGCCTCCTGCAGAACCCAGGAAGGCTCGCGAAGTTTACAGGCATTTCGGCAAGGCCCCTGGAACCCCACACAGCCACACTAAGTGAGTAGATACCTCAGGCTCCAGGTCTCCTGCTAGCCTCTTCCATTTACCTGTATTTGCCTAAAGCTATGCTGCACTTCAAGATATTTGTAGGTTTTTGAGGAAAAAAATAGGACTTTTCTCCTGTTTACACACAATCACTTTATTATTTCCTGTTCTTCTGTGGTATAGCTTCAGTATAGTACTTACAAAGGGCCCTAAAAGGCACGTACTCTCTCTTTTTCCTCCCTTTTCTGACCTTTGAATCCCATTCTTCCAAGAAATCAAGTCTTGGAAGTCTCACCATAGCTGCCCCTAAGAGAGTTAATTTAGGCCACCCTGTGGGCATTTAAAACAGGCTTCCCACACCCAGTCCCAAGTATTTTCAACTGCAGAACCTATAGGTTTAATTTGCTTAAAAAAGAAAAATAGATTTGGTAATATAAAGAGAGAGAATTCCAGCTTCACATAGCCTGCCTTTGGAGACACATTCTCTTGCATGGTTTGCCATACACAGCCGTGACCACCCCCATCCCCCACCATTTGCCTCTTTTTTCTCTGTAC